>NC_054537.1:25659451-25959451 GCF_017654505.1 Polyodon spathula | reverse complement strand
CAGAAGACTACAATATAAATAAAACATTTTACCAAGCACATTAATATATTTCTTTTCATAGAAACAAATATATTTGTTTTATACCATAGTATAGTAAAACAAATGGCATATTCTGGTCGCCATGAAGTAGCTGATTTCTATGTTGTGGTGAAAACAATTATTCTAAAAGCGCAACATTCTAATTTTTTTAGTTGTGTTGATACCACTATACATCCTGGCCTGCAGGAGTATCTGCCAGGCATTTAAAATGTCTGATTCTAGTTTCAGTGAAATCTGTGTTATGATGTTCACCTCATGGGTTAGCAGCATCCTGTTACTGAATTTTTACAAAGTACAACATGTCCTTTAAAAAAAAAAAAAAATCTAGAACTACAAACATCCTTCATTTTAATCATGATCTCTATAAATATAAAAGCACCTGCTCCTGAACATTAGGTTTTGTATATTCAATGAAAATATTTTAAGACCAACTATTTTGGTATTCCCGATTATAGGTATATATAAACAAAAGTAAATCCTAGGGTATAAAATTAGGGTGGACAAACGTTTCATAAGTGTATTACGATAACATCGGCCGGAGACTAGTACCACTTTTTTTTTTTGGGACTATGAAGGTCCTGTCTACAAACACTTTCTATTTGGTGCCCAATACGAGTAAGGTACAAAAAATGTTTAATACGAACACAGAGGGTATGATAAAATATATAGATATATATATATATATATATATATATATATATATATATATATATATATATATATATATATATATGTGTGTGTGTGTGTGTGTGTGTGTGTGTGTGTGTGTGAATTGATTATGCCTTTTCTGATTATACAAACAGGAATATGAACTGATATTCTTACAGGTTTAAAGCTGCCAAAGTAACAAGCTTACTTCATGCTTGTACTACAACCATTCCCATAACTTCACTGTCTCTGCAAGCATTGTGACATACATATCACTCTCATAGCTATAGCAGCTCAAATATAATTGTATTACTGATTTGTATTTTAATGATTACATTTTGAATTTAGCTTTTAGATTCTATGCAACTTACACTATTTACTGTAAATGTTTCATAATGCCAGCTTATGTTTAATATACTTACTTGCATGTCATTTTACAGGTTTTAGCTTTCTTCAGCTTATGTGTTAATGCTCCCAACAGCAAAACCTAACTATAAAACACTGTAGTTAAATCATTAAGCCAGGCAGTTTTTATCTTTTCTAAAACTGTTTGAAAGAAATACATTGAATAAAAAGAAAAAAAAAAAAATCAGCTTACTTGCTACCAAGATGATACAATAAACTTCTAGTACTGTTGTGAAAGGAAAGCATTGATGAGCAAATGTTGCAAGTCTATTTTTTTATTCTTTCCGAGATGTTGTGAAAGATTGGGTATACCTTCCAGTACTTACCCTCCACCATTATTCAAGATTTGGTTTTCGCACACCATTTTTTGATAATGCAACTCGGGTAGACAAGAATATTCAATCCTTTCTTAAATCGATCAAAGATCGATTAAAAGCAATTAAAATCCCCTAGGGGAAGACAAAATATATAATATTAAAAATCCCCTAATATATATATATATATATATATATATATATATATATATATATATATATATATATATATATATATATATATACACACACACACACACACACACACACACACACACACACACACACACACACACACACACACACACACACACACACACACCATAAAACTTAAAATAATTGCCGGGTCTCAGATAAATCACCTGTCTCCAATACGCGGCAGGTCTGCTGGCAAGTACTGTAAATAAACGGCAGGTCTCTGTCATTGAAGCCGAAGAAGATCAGGAGGAGCGTGAGCGTAATGAACTGCTTATAAGTGACAGCGATGAAAGTGACTCGCAGGATTAATAAATAATAATAGAAAACATAGTTTAAGGTAGGCCTACATGTAATGCATATTTGTTTTAATGCAGTTATTACGTTATTAAAAGTTTTGATAATTTTAAGTATGCTGAAAGTAGGCCAGATACAAACGTCTTGGTGTATTTTTTTTACGTATTTTGTTGTACTAAATGTACAAGTTTGAGATTAAACAATAACATTATTTTTGATAATGACACATCTTGAAATATATAAAATTACAAAATACTGCCTCAATATTGCTAACATTCTTTTTTACAACATGGAATGGTAAATTCATCAAATGGACAAGTGCACATGAATGATTATTCTGTGGTAACTACTTCTATCTGAACAGTGTCATCTCTATTCTGTGTTTATGAAGTAAGCTATTCATCATACAATACTTAAAACTATTCCTCATTTGAGTGTTTCACTGTCATAAGTGACAGGAAGCATTGCAATTATCAACGGTTTCTTTCCAAGTGCTCCATTTTGTTGAATGGTCTTCGTGCGCTTCAATCAAATCACTGCAAATACCCTGAATGCTTTGCCTCCAGGTGGGTTTTGTAAACTGCATGACGAGAGGGGAAAAAAGCATACACATTACAGAGTAATCAATATTCACACAGCTCTCACCACCAACTTCAGACAAAATATAGCACAACCAAGAACTGGACAATAAAATACAGCTAGGGACTTGCATTCCTTCAGCCCCATTTGCCAGTTTTCAATTGATGTAATCCCTTATGCCTAAGTGTTATAATAATAATAATAATAATAAAATATTTATTTTTATATAGTGCCTTTCATAGTGGACCACCATCACAAAGCACGATACAAGCACAAGATACAAGACTAGGGTGTGTGAACTATGCATCAGCTGCAGAGTCACTTACAAGAACGTCTCACCCGAAAGACGGAGCACAAGGAGGTTAAGTGACTTGCTCGGGGTCACACAATGAGTCAGTGGCTGATATAGGACTTGTCTTTCCCCAACATGTTCATTTTCCAGTTCACCACTGCCTCATTTGCAGCTAAACCCATGTGTCTGTCATCTGTGATTTTAAATATCATTCTTACTATATTCATTCATCAGTTTTTTATTTGTTTGTTTGAATTAAATATCCTATTTATCTCCACTTTTAGGAAACAGCAATTATCAATTATTTAATACTGGAAACAATGGGGCAACTTCCATGGCAAAAGAAAAATAAGTCTCACCTATTTCTCACTCTATTTTGGTAGTACTTTTGGGTTGTGTGTGTTTCCATGTAGTTTTCTTTTTAGCCAGAGTAATTCTCGATCCAAATGAAAATAATGTAATTAATATTAAAATACTGGAGGGTATATTTAACTGTTTGTGTCTGAGTTCCAATTTGGCCATGTGAGACTGCTCATATCGTGCAGCTTTCTTAAACCGGGTTTCCACAAAGTGTTTAGGTTGTGTTAGAAAGTGCAGCCTGAATCATTTGGCCACCAAAACAAAACAAGCATTGGAAAAACAAAGGAAAAAAAAAAGACATAGCATTACCCAAATAATGAAATACAGTCCGGAAGAATACTATTTTTGTATTCTGCAAGGATACCAGACAACACTTTATGGAATGTATTATTTGCTAAACATGACTGCATGTATTATTTATTATGAACCTATTATTATTATTATAAACCTCATTATTAGTATTATTATTAATTAGTCATTTAGCAGACGCTTTTACCCAAAGCGAGAGACAAGGGGTGAACTATGCAACTGCTGCTGCAGAGTCACAAGTCTCTTCCAAAGGATATATGCACACGTCCATGTATACATATACAAGCTTTCCTACAGAACCGTAGCTTCAGCAAATCTCATCCTTATAGGTATGGGTCTACCTAAATCTTGATGTCGCGGAAATTGTAAAATTGAGAGGTCACTGTGAAATTCACTCTTTTAAGGGCCAATTCATACCGAACAAGTACGGAGAGGAAACAAAAAAAGAAACCTCGTTTAAATGAACTACTGCACAACGCAAGCGATGCAAACTACGTATCTTTCTTCTGTAGATAGCCCTTTTTTATTCCTTCGCCATCCTGTGTGCATTTAAGCAAAAAACAAACAAACAAAAAATGTCATTTACCTGTACTGTGCAGTAGGGGTGGGGTGGGACAAAGCTGCATTGTTTTGATTTAGGTTGCTAAAATCTAGTTTTCAGCATTGGAGGTAAAATAGTAGAAATGGACGACAAAGCAAAAAAGCAAAGTATATTTCGGTGATTGATCGTGTCAAGATATTTCCCAAAGAAACTGTACCTGCAGATGAAGGGAGTTGTTTTGCATATCTTAATGTGTCTTTACAGAAAATACGATCGATCGCTATTTAGCTTCAGAATCACACATTAAACAAAAGGCTACTACAGAGGCTGCTGAACAGAACGTAAAATAAACAGCTTTCAGAAACCAAACTGGAAAGTCGGCAAGTTAAATCAGTACTACAACGATCTACCGCAGCCATCTCGCTTCAACCTGCTGCTTACTTTTTCGCATTTTAGACCCAAATAGCCACGTTTTATTTGTTTTAACTCGGTAATAATAAAATAAATTATTGATTAGGGCAAATAATGTGACAATGAACGTGCTGCATATATGGCCATTATTAAAGTATGCCAGATGCTCTTGGGTAAACAAGTTTTTGGGCTGTTTCTAATCGATTTCCACATCTGTATAACTTGGCAAAGCTTTGCCTTAACTTCCAAACAATTCAGTGGATGCAAATGTGCAGTCTCAATGTATGTGCAAGTCAACTGCAGGGTGGTGCTGCATGCTTGCCTTTAACAAATGATAGCACTCTGTTTTAGTAAGGAAGCAAGTACCGCTATTCTTAGGCTTTATAGTGTTCTGAAATACCGTCTACTGAGGTTTATTTAATGTTTAAACAGGTCCGCAAAATGTCCACAAGCACCTAATTTTATTCCGCAACATACCCGTGAAAAATACGTAAATTTACCATGATTTAAGTAGACCCTTACTTAGTCTAATAACAGAGCTAAAATACCAGCACTTTCGGTTAACACTAGAACCGCCATGGCAGTCATTTTGATGGTTTGAGGTTTTTAAATTTAAAATTATTCTGCATGTCTAAAAGTTAGACGGTTGTCCGTTTATGACTTTTCCTAAATACATGTGTTAAAAACCCTGACGGTGTTTGAAAGGCAGGATCGCGAAAATAAGGAAATCATGTTTTTATTTTGAATATAACCTACACTACACTATTCTTTTTTTTTTTTTTTTTAAATATATATTTATAAAAGCCTGTTGTTATCTCTACCCCACTGAGCTTACAGCAGTATGTCTTTGAATGGAATTATGGCTCTTGAAGTCTAGACATGTGTTATCTTAGTGGTGGCCAATAGGTGGAACTTGATCCACTGGTGGATCTTGGGGCAAATCTGAACAAGCATCAACACATAAGCATAGCATAATTTTAACAGGGTTGATTGCGTATTTAAATCAAATTTTTGACAATGAATACATACAAAGAAATAACATTAAATACTACACAGTAGATGGCGCAAATAACTGTACTCTGGCTTCCATACCTCAGTAACCCGAGCAAGCTTCCTCAGCGTGTTTCGTAGTGTTCAGTTGTGAGTTTGTGTTTGGTTTCAATGGATCGCTTTGTGGCGAGTTACAAAAAAGTTGGGGGAGAGCCTTCTGTGCCTTCCAATAGTACCGATTTGGATGAAAATATCCCAGTTTTGGGGGCTCCAGAGTGGCGCATCCAGTAAAGGCACTCTGCATGGAGTGTAGGATGCGACCTATAGCCTGGACGTCACCAGTTAGAGTCCAGGCTATTCCACTGCTGACCGTGGATGGGAGTTCCTAGAGGGCAGCGCACAATTGGCAGAGCGCCGTCCGGCCAGTACTTGGTGTGTTGGCCACCACTGTGTTATTCAAAGATCTATTGTAGTCCTATCAATTCCTTGGAGAAATGGCGTCTGGCTGTCTACGTGAGCATATAATTAGTATTACTATATTACTGTCGTACAGCATTATTATTTTACTCACAGATACGGTGACAGGTAGGCTGAAACTCAAAATGGCTCAACAACGACGCATGAGCACTCAAGAAGCAATTGGCTTACCGCTTTGTCTGAAAACGATTCTGATGCAGGGAATGTGAGTGATCATAAAAGCGATTAATCCTGGATTTGTGAAATAGGCAGTTCCACCAGTGAAAGCGCGGAAGTTGCCACTGCATTGCCATGAACACAAAGAGGGCTCCCCAGGTGCAGAAGAGGTTGAAGCAGAAGCAGCAGTCCTGGGGAATCCTCTGCAGTGCCAGCCGCTTTGCCTGTATCCTCTCCTGCAGCAGCTGTAGGCGTGCCAGCCATGCCAACCACTTCACCCACAGCAATACCAAGGACAGCTGTATCGCCAGGCATTCAGGAGACTGGGAAGGATGGCACTATTTGGGGAATTATAAATTCCGGTGCTGGCGCTGTGGGAAATGGGCGCCACAAAATGTACGCAAAATGCAACTTCGATAGCACTCGGTGCTTTTCATTTATTGATCGATATGCAAATGCTACACCACATTCAATGTTGTACTGTAGCAGAAGCACACAGGATACTGTGACAGGTTGGCCAAACGGTGACGTTCCCAGACTAGACAACTGACAGAGACACAAACAGGCAGGTACTTGGGTGAAAGCGCAATAAATGTATCTTTTAAATAAACCCACAAACCATTTTAAATACATAATACACTTCAAACTACACTACATCTATTTACATACAGAGCTTTGCCCTGCCCCCTCTAATTATCATTTTGTATCTGCCCTTCCACAGATACAAAATGATGATTCTTAGGCAATGTCGGTGGAGGAATTAGAAGGGTTTACTGCAATCCTGTATGGTTTTGGAGCATATGGTGGTCAAAACCTGTCACAGAATCGCTTGAGAAATCTTCTGATTTTTGAGTTTTGATTTGAGAGCAACGAAAAGACCCCACCTTTAGACAGATAAATTTGCCCTGGCATCAGAAATTTGGAACGGCTTCATTGAAAACAGCATTGCCTGCTACAAGCCAGGAGAGAACCTTACAGCTGTTTCTGACAAAAGCATAGTGTCGCTGGACACAATGCCTGTGATCAAGTTTTGCCTGGCAGCGGACGATGAGTCCAAATACATGGTAAATGTTACCCCTACCTGGGAAAAGATGAAACTCGCCCAGCTTGTCAGAGACTGAGTGACAATGTTGTACTTAGGCTGCTGGAACTGTACTGAGGGGGGAAGGAATGATACGACTGACATTTTTTTTACTTCACTGCAATTGGCAAAAAAAAAAAAAAAAAGCCTGGTTGGAACAGTGAAGAAGCAAGAAGAGAGCTTCCACCATCTGCGCAAAACTTGCAACCACAGCTGTACTCGAGTACATTTTTTAAACACAATGACTGTGCTATGCTAAATGTTTACAAGTGCAAGCCAAGGAAGAATGTAATTATCAGCTCCCTGCATACAGCAGTTGCTATCGGGAACTGTTGACATGAAAAAAAAAAAAAAGACGGAGACTGGATTTCTACAGTGACACCAAGTACGGCGTGGATGTTTTAGACCAGATGGCACGTCAGTACTCAGTGAACGCTGGTTCTTGCCGGTGGGGTAGCTGTGTTTTACAACATACTGGACCTGGTAGTCATCAATTCGTTTGTTTTGTACAACAAATGCACCAGGAAAATATCAGTAGGAGAGATTTCATCTTGAAGCTAGCCACAGAGTTTCAGTCAGAAACACTTTGATCAGAAAAGTGCAAAGCAGCAAGCAAATGCAGCTCAACCTGGGTTCATTGATGCACCCAGTGACATAAGCAAGAGAAAACAATGCAATAAAAATAAAACTTCTGATATCTGCCCAGTGTGAAAGAGCAGTATGTGCTAAATGCACAGGAAATGTTGAGAAGCGTTACATCTGTGTGGATTGTGCTACTGTGCCCTGAAAGTGCATTCATGTTACCATAATGGGAATTGAGTTATTTTCTTTCTTTTATGTTCCTTTTGTATGTACATATACCTGTTTACATACTAACTTCTTTCAAAATGTTTATTTTATTATAGTTTAAAATTTTTTGAAGTGCTTTATATGTGGTAAGTTAGAAAATAAACCCCTTTATGTTCAATTGTTCATTTAAATATGGTGTTTTGGCTGTGCAGATGTTTGATATGATGTGCCTGAATAAAACTTTTGAGCACTATCTGACAGTTTGTCTTTCATTTTAATATTGAGGTTGCTTAAAATGTAACCGCCATAATGACCGCCTGTGGCAGTTCTAGGTATGAGTAGAACCGCGGCGGTTCTAGTGTTAATGATATAAATATATTTAAATATTGATAGTAAATCTGTCCACCATTGCTGTGTTTCCCACTGCTTATTATTGTTATAACAACAACAACCTGAATCAGAATCCCACAGCGACAGCGTAAGACTCGGTAGAATGTGGTTATAATAGAAAATATTGTTTTCTTGTTATTGATGAATCAGTGTATCGGTAGTCGTACTGTACCCCAAAGAAACTTGCCAATAAAGAATTGCTTGGCATGGCCTTCAGTTATAGTATAAAGTTGCGCAAGGTTACGTCAAACAGGATTTGCACAGCTGAAGTCTCGCAAACATGAAGTACAGCATGCAAAAAATAAATAAAATTATTTTGGTCAATTGTTCAACTTTTTAGCATGAGAAGACGATTTACCTGCCCCTTAAAGTTGTACAATGTTTTACGCATGCACTTGGAATGTACATGGTATGTGTGTGCTACGTCACATAAATAATGACTAGAGCGAGTGATGACTTTCTAAGCTGTGTGGAAACCCAGTCAATGAATACGGTCTCACTTAATTACAGTGCAATATTCTAAATGGAGACATTAAAAAAGTGAATATGATCAAAGCACACATTTTAAATATGCACTCACACAAATAAAATTCAAATAAAAAAAATAATAACAATCAGGCTTGAACAATGCGTGTGTGGAATTTGTTGCATGTATGCCAGTTTTTCTCTCCAGAAATAATTATTACACAACTCTTGTTGTGTGATGCAGTACTGTATTTCTAATCAGCTTTTTGGGGGGTTATGATTTTATAAGATTACAGGAGGCAGGCAGCTCTGTCACCACAGCTTCTGCACTGTCTCCATAAGCACTGTACCAAACTCCAAACTAAACCTCCTTCAGGACAACAAAAAGAGCTGTGATAGGGTCATATTAAGCCATGAAAATTGCACTTGTGAATGAGCTTTGTCTGAATCAGTTTATGTTGGTACCTTTCTGAGAATATGCCATTCTGATATGAAGCAGCATATTGTTTCCTTTTGTCCACAGGCATCACATCAATGTAGCCTCCTACATTGTTCCTAATGACACCAGCGTGTATTCCAGCTCTGCATATACTGGATTTCTGAGAAAAGAAAAAGGTAAAAATTAAAAAAAGAAAGAAAAAAGGAAACTTAACAAACTACATTTCGTCAAGGTATTGTGCTGTATAAGAAGGAAAATTTATTATGAGGCCAAGTACAGTAGGGTTAAAGAACCTGTTAATAGCTTGCTGCAGATACATTTAAAACTGGCATTATAAATTGATGATCTTATAAAAGATAAAATTACAGCTAGCATAGCAGCTAATCTGTCACGGTGTCTGTCAGGGGTGTGTGTGGAGCTTAGAGTGACTGAGGGTTCTCAACTGTTTGTTTCTCTTTTTTTATAAATATGAAAAACTACAACATAGGAAAAAATAAATAGAAACAGGATTAAGGAGTTGGCTCTTCTATAAGCTGACTGTCTGCGGAACAGTGGTGGCCACTATGCCCAAAACCAGGGGTGTCCCTCGGAGATTCCGCTCAACTTATGATAAGCTGATGCGTAGACACGGCATTAAGATCATTGTAGATTATTTTGTCCCAGTTTAAAAGTGTCGAGTTGGAAAAGTAGTGGGATGTGAGCATATTTAATCAGCTTCTCGGACGAACAAGGCTGTTTTTCTGAGCAGTTAAGATCTCGCTCAGAGAATTCTTCAGGAAGGCTTGGTGATTAAGAGAACTTTAGTGTCTGTTGTACCACTTGCTGTTCCAGCTGAGAATTTCAATTTCAAATATACTGCCATTTTTGAAAAATTATTGGTTAGAGAACTGAGCCTCCATGGGGAGATCATGTCCAAGATAATAATGATTCCGCTGGACTGTAATACCCTTTCTCCACTGGCACATCTGACCAGTGAGGGCTTGGTACAGTATGGTGGTTCTCCACTGGCTATTTGTCGAGCCAAGTGAGAACCACACTGAGAAACTCCAGCCTTACAAGTCATCTGAATCTGTCTTTGAGCCAAGTCGGGCCGAGCCAGGGGCAGGGTTAAGAATTTTCGTCATTACGTTGCATTAGTCAGTACACTCCAGGAAGAAAAACAACAAACATGGCAGGTAGTGAGAAAAAGTACAGCCTTGGGATGCTGAGGAAGTGCAGGCTCTAGTTTATCTATGGGCAGAGATAATGTTCAGGAAGATGTGCAGTTGTGCATCAGAAATGAGAACATTTATGCCCGAATTTCTGATGATTTGAAGCAAACTTACATAAACCGCGGGTACGGTAAACTTAACTCACACACTCAAAAACTCAAATCTACCAAATCTCTCTTCCTTGACCTTTATTATAATTATTTCTTTTTTTTAAGTCCTTTTATTAAGATTGAATAAATGTTTTTATAAGTTTACTTTATCATACATGTAGTATGTATGTTGATGCCGAGAGCGCTCGCACGGGTTTTTTTTTTGTTGTTGTTGTTTTTTTTGTTTGTTTTTTTACCACCCAAACAAAAAACAACTATCTTAAAAACAGGATATCTTTGGCAAATCATATTTTTAAAACCTTTTTCCCCCTTCAACAGAACTAACTGAACTTTAGTAAGTCGATATAAAATCAGTAAAATGTGTGGACTATGAATAAATTCCTAAATATAGTTACAATATACAGCGATAAAAGATACAGCTATACCATTGGTCTTAATTTTTGAACACCTTTTATTTGTGCAACTTTTGGCAAACTGGGTTAATTAAAAACAAGTATTAATAACCATCTTTCGTTGCATGTGAAAAACAACCCAGGCTCCCGTTAATGGCACTGTGAGGGCTCAGTATGTCCCTGGCACGGCTCGGTTGTACAGTGAAAAAGAGGCATAAGACTCCTGAGCTGAGACATGTAGGGGTTTATTCATAAAGGGTAACGCCTGTCGAAATGAGAAAACAGGAGTACATGATCAGATTTCATCCATAGCCACCTTGGTATTCATAAAAGATCATATAGATGCGTCGTTAAGCCCCAACGATTTTCGTCTAAGAAGGCATGTTTAACGAAAATGCTGTCGATAAGTAGTTATTGAACGGTTTCTACAGTCAAGTCTAAACTAACGACAGACTTGACAAAGACTATTTTTTTTAAGACATATTTTATTACTACACTTGCTCTGTTATATATTTTGACATACCCGTGATTAACACTGCCTATTTTGAAGAAAAAGAAAACAAATTTGTAGCTTTATATGAAGGAAAATGTTTAATATATACTCACGCAAGAACATATCCTTTTAAAATAGCGCTGTAAAGTAGAGCGCAAGTGAGAGACTGAGAATAGACAGTTATTTTATTTTTTATTTTTATTGCCGTGATCAGTGGCTGATAGCAGCCCTTTTCTTTTACCTGTGTTCACAATAAACAGTTTGGACGATTACTGCCTGTGTGAACCTGTTCTATTTATGTTCATTACAATATACCAGTGTTGCTGATGCAGTCGGTCGGAAATTTGGGCTTGCTTGGTATTGCAAAAAACATAGTTTGAGCCTCAGTGCGAGGCTCGCTAAGTGTTAGAAAGGTTTTGTTTTTTCTTCACGCACCGCAAAGCTATCCGTTTTTTGTACAGTGTACAACACGGTGTGAAACTTTCACGGATTCATAAACTCGCCCCTGATTGATTCCCTGGTTTACGCAGGGTTTATTACTACTACTACTACTACTACTACTAATAATAATAATAATAATAATATAATAATAATAATAATAATAATAATAATAATAATAATATTCTCAGATTGTTTTATGAATAGTAATATGTACGACTTTCATTAGTTTTAAACAAAATTTGTTTTATTACAGCAGTCGGTAAGCAGTTTTATGAACAGGGCACGTAGTGTCGTTCAGGAGACAGCTCTGCATGCTGCTTTATGATCCCAGTAAAAAAATGAAGGTGATTTTTAGATTTCGGGTGGATGGCTGTGACTATGTAGTCTTTGCCACCGCTGGGCAGTCTGCTGCAGTGCAATCGGAAGGTAGGGGTGAGGAGAAGTCAGTAACAGAGGCAGTGGCTGAAGGGATGAATATAAATGTGCCTGTGCAAAAGAGAGGCTGCTGTTGCAGAAATGGCAAATGAACTTGAGTAAATCCCCATCTTTGGGGAAAAAAAATGTAATAGCTGTAAGTACAGAAGAACATATAGAGGGGAGGTAAATGCAGGAGGGCAGTTTAAGCTGCCTAAAAGAAAAAGAAAGGCAAAGATGACATGCAGGCAACTCTGCCAAATGCGGTATTATTATTGCAGAACAGGGAGCGGAGAGGTGCAGAGAGGTGCCAGTGAGAGGGGACTGGGCAGTGCAGTTTGTGCAGTCGGGCGCTGCAAATGGAGCAGTGGAGGAAAGCGAAGGAAGGATAGTGAGGTGGGAGGCAGTGAAAAACGAGTAAAGTCTGTGTCTCCCTAAAAGCCAAAAACAACGAATATGTTTTGTCAGTCACTCTCCACTTTTCTGAAAACTTATTTTTCTTTATTTGTATTTTTTCCTCTCTTCTCCTACAATGCAGAATCTTACAATTTGCACTTTTAAAATGTGAACAGGAGGCAGAGATAGTGAAGAAAACGGCTTGTTTTTATTATTTTATGCAAAAAACACTTTCTACAGGAGACACATACTGATAATTTACATCAACCCACTTGTTTTAATGAATGGAAAGTGGAGGTTTCTCTCAGTCACGGAACAAACTTTAGTGCAGGGGTTGCTATCCTTTTAAACCTGATAGTTTTAATGTAACTGAAATAATACAGGGGCAGCTATTATAGATCCAGGCTTGCATTCGAAATCAGACGTTCACTTTCATTAATTTATATGCTCTCCATGACAGTAGAGAAATTGTTCATTTTTTTAAACCCTAAATTATGTTTTAGAAGAGTGTGAGCTACTGTTTTTTTTTTTTTTTTTTTTAATCTCAATCCTAGAATTCTAGGTGATGCAAAACTTTTGGCCATAGCTGTACACAAATTGGTGCGGTCTTCTATAAAGTGTATAAAAAGCAGTCACATCATTAATAATGTACATTTTTTATTTATGTAAGAATGGTTTCCACTTACACATGTAACTTTTCAGCAAGGGAAATAAATATTAATTATATTATATTATCTTTTTTTTTTTTTTTTAACACCCATGCACTACAATACATTATGTAGTATGTGATTCCCAATACCTTATGCTTAAACAACAGAACACAATACCTGTGTTTGTACCTCCAAGATTTCTTAAATTACTTACATCGGAATAAATCCGTGATCCAATGACACGTGCCAAATGTGGGTTCTCCTGCAAGCAGTTACGGGGACAATATAACCTAACGTATAAATAAAACAAATGTAAAAAATTCTGGTATAAGTGGTTTATTGTGAATGATTCATGAATTAAAATTAGACATTCTGGCCATTTTTTCAGTGTTTACTGTAGCCTTTAACTTGCTATTTATTGATAGTAAACCACCTGTTAAATTTTACAAAACTAAAAACAAACAAGGAAATTATATATTTTGAGTTCTTTTCAGCACTCTCAATGTGTTTTGTGTCTCATTTTGTAGCACTAACATGATTTTTTTTTTCTCCTTTCAGAAAATAAATACTTAAAATATAGGAGTTAAACATCCATGGTGATGTTGACAAAACTATCAAGCAAACCTGCAATTTAGAGTGTACCACCACACAGATACAGCAGTTTTATTATCCATAGTTCCAGGTAATATGGTGGCATATTAAAGTTGAATTGTGTACATGACAAAGCTTCACGTTTCAAGCTGTACTGCAATTCTCATGATATAACGCACCCCCCAATTCTACGCATTAAAATACAGGTTGGCGTGTACTTGGGTTATTTTGTCTAGTATATTGTTGTAGGGGTGTGCAGTTACACAGTGTCCTTATCCTCCTCCCCACCCCCATTTACAAAAGCAAGTACTGTAGCTTTCCTTTTCTGTCCCATTATCTGATTTATGTAATTTGTAAAATGAAGTTTCTTAATTTGTTGGCAATACACGAGACTGTGCTGGTGCTCCTTAACATTGAGACTTTGCCTGACCTAGCCTACATTACATACCCATGTCTATGGCAGGCATCTAGAACTGAAGAACCACCCAGAAAGACAGTAAACACCTGTTAAAACATGTTCGTTATACAACCAGAAATGGATGCCTTTTCCTCTACCAGCAAAATACGTAGTTCCAATAAATGAAAATCAAATGACGTCTCTTTAGACAGTTTGATTTAAAACAGAACCATGACCTTCAATTTTAGGGACTTGCATACAACACTTGTGTCCAATAGACTTTCACAAGTGATTTAAGAGCCAATCAATGCAAGACAAGGAGTTAGACAAAATACCAGCGAATTAAAAAATATAAACGGATGTCATACTAAAACCACACCATCAGAGAAATCGTTGCCTGATTGTCATTGATTGGTACTCAATATTTGTGTAGACGAGGGCTCATGAGGGAGAGGAATTGCCTTGGGTTTTGAGTTGTATGTCACTGGATATTGAAATGTATGGTAACTTGAGCATATTTGGTGCGCCTGCAAGTTTAATAAACCAAGTACAGAGTTTACCTTGGACAATGTGTAACTGGTTTTTGGAATGGGCACATTTGGGCCACTGTTGTCTGACAGGTAACTGCTTTTACTGCAAGGGGACAGAAGTGTGCGATTAATAAGCATTATAAACTGTGCCAACACATATCTATTAATTACAGGTAATGAAAAAAAACTAACCTGGTACGTTCGACACTGTAAACGAGTTAGCAGACTGATATTTGCTGTGGACAAAAGAATAAAAAAATAAGACTTCACATCTCTTTCAAGAGAGTTACTATAAACATTTTACAGCAGTGAAAACTTAATGGAGAAGTAACCTGTTTGTATGCCAGGTTTGTAAAGGTCTCAGGATTTATACTTACCCTATAGATTGTACTCCATGTTTGTTTGATTTAATAAAGTAATCCTTTCGTCCTTGTCTTGTAACATCCAACCAGCCGCCATCATTGTCTATCAATCCGTAATGTATTGCAGATCTACAAATGCTGGATTGCTTAATGGGGGAAAAAAGAAAGTTTACATACCCCAATAGAAATGTATTATTTCTAGAAATTTCAAACAAATAATTATAGGAAAAATATTTTGTAGCAAGTTTTGCTTTTGTGGATGAGGGAAAAAAAATAATTACAAAAATGTATTTTTTTTGCAAAACTCCAAACGACTATCAGCGTGACCAAACAGCTCGATTTTTGTTTTATCACTACACAAAACCTTTTTCCAGAACTCATATCTGTCATTCAAATGCCATTTTGCAAATGAAGCAATTATCCTTGTGACATTTTCCTAAGAGTGTCTTTTTCCTTGGCCTGTGACCATCGAGACCTTCACCATGCAATACTCGACCTGTGGTTGAAATGGAAACCTCAGTCCCACATGCAGCCAATTCACTTTGAATATCTTTGGCAGTCAATCACAGATTGTTATTAACCTTCCTCACAATTCTTCTTCTTGTTCTTCGTGAAAGAACCTCCTTTCTTCCAGACTGAGGGAGCATTGTGACAGTACCATGAGTATTGTACTTCTTGATAATAGATACAACAGTTTCTAAATTGGGTTCCTCAAATGCTTGGAAATCTTACTGTATACTTCTCCAGCTTTATGCCAATAAGGTCTTAAGATAGCTCTTTACTTTTTCCCCATATTGACTTACTGATAATGACAGCAGTCATCCTATGCCTAATCCTTTATACTCTCTAAGAAGGTTCACCTACAATCCCGCATTTTCTAGAATTAGGTTCTGCATTATCATATTGAAATTTCTATTATCTACCTTGTAGATAATACTATCATAGCATCAAGGGTATGAATTCTTTCGAATATGCAAAATTCTTTCAGAATTTTTTAGGAATTATAAATTTCCATTGGGGTATGTTAACTTTTGACTACAACTGTAACATCTTTTATATTTTACATTATTTTTGTTTTACAATTATATAGGTCAGGTTGTCCCTTCCAGTCCTCGTCTTTGTTCCAGCTCTGGTCTAAATTATTTGATTGAACCAAATAAACCTCCATCCAGACCCTGAAGTAGTTAATTATAAACCTGGAGTGGAATGGCCTTCCAGGACTGAGAGTGCATACTCCTGATAGATTAACAATGTAGTGCTAATGAAAGATGAGTGATCATGTCAGCATGCCCTGCCTGGGATGAATTGTGCCAAACTGTGTGGTGGTTCTGTGATACAGACAAGTCAATTTGGCACCGTGTCACCCAGACCCCAGGTAAATAAAATAAAACAAAACAGGTTTAAATTAAAAAAAATACTAAGACTATACATACAGAGAATCATTGCAAAACCTTTTTTTTTTTTCTTCAATACCGTAACTGTTTTAGTTTGTATTTTTTAAAGGGAGTGCATACTATGGTATTAATACTGGTACATTTTAATTTGGTTTGCTATGTACTTACCATTTCAAAATAAACACTTCCAATTACTTTAGCTTTACTGTCCAAACAACCAGCAGGGCACTCGTATCTAAGACAAAAAAACAAAAATGATTGTCAGTTAATATTAATACTGTTGGTTAAAACTTCTCTTTTATAAATGTACATTTTGTTTTTTACTTGTTTACCGCCTAGATGAACTCCAGTTGTGCTTTGATTAGGAATAGAGGATATGATAAAATGTTTGATCTATGCTTTGCCAGAATTTCCCTCACAGGTAAAATAAATGCATGTCATTAAGGCTGCCACCACACTGGACAGAGCGACCCAAGCGAAGTTGCCGAATGTAAATCCACACTAGAAACAACTGGGAAAAAGATCCCGCCCATGCATTCTTATTGTACGTACTAGACGGGCTATGCCATTACAAAACAGGTCTTGTTTTGATAAAAGGTTACCACAATGACCTCCGGCAACTGTGCTGTAAAATAAAAGTTGGTGTAAAATCTATAGATCAGAGTTATTGAACATCTCTATATATCCAACAGTTTTATGGGTTTTTATTAATAGTGGTAATTGCATAGTTTATTTTTTTTTTCCTGGTACCAGTAGTCGTAGTAATCTGATTTGAAGCCCGGTACATCTCCAGCTATCAGAAGACAGCTGGACAGTAGTAGTATAATTAAACCGATATTTTCAACAAAATTACTTTATTGTTATACATTTATATATACAACATACTGCAATCTCAAGTGTGCTTCCTTACAAATTCCTTCTTTGATCTGTTTTGTTTATTAACTAAGTATTTTAAAGTACAACTATTATTATTACATTGTTGTTAAGCACTAATCACCATCTTTATTACTATTGTTATCATCATCATTATTATAATCCATGTTATTATGCACACTTCACCACTTACCTTGTATTACTACCGATGCCGTTGTGCAAATCTATTTTTCATAAACCTATTGAAGACTGCGACACAACAGATCATGGGTGAGTCTTATTATTATGATTTACTTTTATTTAGTTTTTCCTTTTAAAACAGTCTGGTGAACTTTACAGAAAATGCTTTATAAATATGGTTCAATCTTCAAAGCTATGTATGAGCTTGGTAATGCTGGGATGTGTCACACAGAATACAATCGTGTCGTTGGCTTTGTTTTACAACGTATAGAATAGTAGGACTCTAATTTTTGTTTGTTTGGCGAATCTCCACAAAACTTTCCTTTATGCGTATATAAAGACTCATCTTGGAGCTTGGTCGAAAGGTAGCTTTCCTGAGGATCTGAAAGCATATAAAAGTTGCTCTGCTCAGCAAAGGCACCTCTCAGGGCAATAGGAATGTGCAACAAAGAGATGGTTAGTCTAGGTCTGTGCACTGAGAGCATAAAGTGAGCCACATCCCTAGCAAAGGAAGGACAGTGCCTCACATGGTGAAGTAGAAAAGTGCATGAGCTGCAAAAGTATATTGTGGCCGGGGGTCCCGACTCACTCGGTGAGAACCCCCCTAGAGCGAGGATGCGGTAGGGTGAATCAGATGGAATTTTCAGTGGTGGGGAAGCTGAAGGGACTAGTCGATGGAAGCAAGGTATCTGTAAGCGAGAGAGAGTATCAGCCACGTTATTATGGGTACCAGGGAGATGGCGAGCTTGTATTATGAAATTTCTTGAGGCCGAAATCCAGATTAGACGGGTGGAAGGCTGGATTTGAACTTTGTTGTATTGAGTGTTATGCCCATGAATTCCAGAGAATGGACGGGACCGACGGTTTTGTCTTCAGAGAGTGGGACACCAAGGGAAGTGAACAGGTTTTTCTGTTGGAGAATCCGTGTGAGAGACCGTTGATGAGATATGAGGTGAATGATTTGTCTGGGTGAAGTTGAAGCACTTGTGATAGAGCTGTAATTTGGATGGGAGTGGAAACTAGATGCATCTTTGAATGTAATTTGGGACATATTGGACAGACAGACTTGGAGTGGGTGTCGCCACAAAAGCTGCATACGTGTAAGAATTTGCATGATGGATGATAGCAAACTGAGGAGTTGAAGTTATTGCAAACCTGTTTGGAACCAGCGAACTTGATATTGCGACCGTGTTTATCGCGATATTGAGGATCGATTTGGTGGAAATGATGCATGGATGGGATTTGGAACTGCTGACCTTGAACTGATACGTGGTGAGAAGGATCGTGAGCCTGGTCTGAAAGATGTTGATGCTGCTTTTGGCCAGAGAGAGATAGAGTGAGCTGTAGATGTGCAGATTCGCTGACTATGCAGTTGAAGAGATCCGGATCAGGAGAAGACCAGTCCGGATAGGATTGCGGTGACTTTAGCTTAGAAAGCCTTATGATATTCGTAAAACATGCCCCCCCCCCCCCACCATAGCGAACAGAGAGCTTAACTTGATGATTAACTTGTTTTGAGGCGTGACTTATTTTGAGGCATAAAGGGTGTTAACCTTGCTTCTGATTGGTCTGTTTCATTTCAGTCACGTGAAGAAAAAAAATAGAAACAGGTTCTACTTTAGGGATGCGAAATTCTCAAAGCGACGTCGCTCGCTGGTGCAGTGAATTCTAAGTTATTCCCTTGTGTCCAGATACGGCTTAACAGAGACATTATTATCTGTGGTCATTTACATATAATAGGTCTTATAGCTGAACCTACCTGTTACAAGTAGTTCCTTTACATTTGTCACGAAGCCTTGTTTCACAACTAACTTGTTGAGCTGCAAAACAGATTTAAAAAACAGTCAAAGTAAAGAAAGCTTTATTTTAAAGCCATAGCAACAAAGTAAAAATGCATCACTACTACTCAATTGCTACGAAAAGACCCTAATAGTTTTCTCCTATTTAGCAATAGTCATGTTTCTATTCAAAATATATAATGTGCATTCATGACTCTTACACATCTGTTCTGTATTTATAACTTCATTCTTATCCAATTCTTCCGGTCTTGTAGATGATGTCGGGGAATGAGTCCTCGGTCTGGAGTCTTGTGTTTTAATCCTTTGTCGTTCGATTTCGTTTGTTTCTTCAGGTTCTTGAGAAGAGTAATGGCTGTTTGACCCATCCTCTAAAATTTTTAATTTGACAGCAAAAATGGGGGTTAGGCCCATGACTACCCTTAAACATGATACTGCAGCTCCTGAGACAGACTACTGTATTTATACAGTTTGTATATCACAAAGGGTGGAGTGGTAGTCTAGTTCTAGGGCTGTGGTATGTATATGGCCTGGCTTTGCAGAAGCATAGTAATCAAGTAGGGCATGCATTTCACTCATGCTGAATGTTGTTTGCATACGCACCTTTATAGCAGAGATTCTCTCTACAGCCACCCCCATAGCTAGGTGGGCATGCAGAACATGGGCGTCCATTCTTATAGGGTGCATGGCCCCACCAGTTTCCCCTAAAGTGATGAGAAAAGTATTTGGAATCAAAAAATAAAACTATAATTTTAAAAACAATGTACTCTCTTCACTACAGCACTTTTACGTTCACTTAGCATCCTGAAGCCACTCTAAATTTTCCTCCACAATAAAAGTTACAATAAATGTACTTTAATCTGCAATAACAAATACTAGCATTATACAATGGCTCCACATCTGACTTTGTGAGCTGCTTGCATAACTGCTAGGAGGTGCAATTGCTAATTCCTATGAGGTGCTACTGCTGGACAACATCAGAAGCAAACCTTAATGATATTAAAGTGTTTATTAAAAAGAGACTTTTTTTTTTTTACTTACTTGGGAGAATAATTACAAACAAGGTAAATTGCTTTTGGCCATATCTGGCCCCAGACATTCATATTGTGACACAGGTTGATAGCACAGCCTATGCGGCTACTTGTTGCCCATACTACCTAGAGGAAAAACAACAGTGCATGTTATTAAAAGGCTCTGAAAGAAAACAAATGTAACATTTAAGCAAATCTTTGAGTTAACACTGATAAAACGCATAATTGTCCCTCAGGTTTGTCTGAAGGGTGTAATATTAGTCTATGTGTGTGTATCAGTGTACAATATATATATAGATTATCTGAACTGACAAGTCTCTTCCCATAAAGTGATTGACAGGTGCACGACTTCATGACAATACCTGTGTATAATGAGTACAGACTGGCCCAGAGCATTTGAAGGGACAATATGGGTCGCATTCTTGAGGGTATGGGTATGTGTAGTCTCTCACTTCATCATACCAGGCTTGAACGTGAAAGGTTGGAGGTCGGTGCCTAGAATAGAGAATGTAAACAAACAAAAAAGATTAAACATTTTTTAAAAAGCAGAGATTTCAGACTTATACTATGGCAAAATGTTTTGCATATTTAGTCCTAGAGTTTTTGAAATCACCATCTCCCACAGTAATAAGTGGGTGGATGACTTGTCATTAAGTAGAAATGAGAATCATGACACTGCAACTGACTGGATATCCAAGACTTACTGGTCATCAGAGTTTAATTTATTGCAAACTCTAGCTAGTCACAGTGTATGACCGTCTCCCGGAGATCTCAAGACTCATTTATGCATGTCTGGAACTAAATCTGCACAGCTGGAAATAAAAACTAAACAGAAGCCAGCCCCTGTAAGCTCCTGCATATGCCAATACTGTAATATACCATCTTTGATGAGGGCAAAACAAAACTTATCTACAATGAGGTTACCCTCACAAATGTATATTTTGTTGATAGAATGTCTAAAATAAACCTACATTGACTCCATAATATGCACTATGTAGCTGTAATGTTGTTATTACTAAAATGAAAAACAATAACAAAAATACTAAAATGTCAATATTGTAAAAAAACAACAACAACAACAACAAAAAACACAAACACTTTACTATAAAGCAAATGCCATCTTCTGCAAGGCTGGATTCACTGTGATTGTCTGAACTATTCCCTTAGAAGTAAGTTATTGCTATGAGAAGGGATGATGTCACAACAACAAACTAAGAACATCTCAGGCTACAACTATACTTAGTCTAAACTATTGTGTCAGAGTTTTGGAAATATTTAAATATGACACCCTACTTAATACCAAAGATGCCAAATGGTATTTTACATCGAAAACTTGAGCCATTATTGTGGGCAACTAAATGTATTATGAAAAGCCAGATTTGTATTGATACCTATTATAATACATTAACAACAAATTATTAATACCAACCTTCCCCAGTGAGCACCTAGGTTTTGACCTATTGATGGGAGAAGGCTAGCTGGTCCATGCTCCCATAAACAGGTTTCAGCCCAGGCTTCTGAGGATCTTTCAAGTTCTGTATCCCATACCTACAACAAACAGAGTTTTTATTTAATCAGACAGTCTCATTTGATTAACTATTGATAAGGAATTGTGGCAAAGTGGTTGATAGTGTGCTGGTGAAGGTGATTAAAGAACAGACAGACAACTGTAATCCAGGTGAAAAGGTTTGTTTTATAAGTCCAGTGTCTGACGGCAAAACAAACAGTAAATAATGGAGGTAAGTAATACAGCAGTGTGTATTACTAAATTCATAATCTCTGTGTTGCCCCGCAAATAATCCTATTATTATACACCCACACAAAACACATACACAAGTCTGTTAGTGTGTGAATTAGTGCTAGTGGTGCAAATACAGTTTTATTTGTGACACAGGTACAGTGCTGTTCCAGGTTTGTGCTGGCCTCTGGCGACAGCTCCGGAACGTGTTAGCTGTTTAATAGTGATAAGACGTAAAAATATAAACAGAACAAAACAAACACTCACGATTATCCAACAACAATACAGGTCCTTCGGGTTACTTAATACCAACCAAAGCGAAGGAACAGGTAACATTGCTACATCCCCTATTTATACTGTCACTCATGACTCCTTGATAAACGATTGCAGCTGCTTTTTTATGATCTGCAGCTGCCACATCATTTGCCCTCCGGGTCAGTGAGTTAGTGTACCGAAGCTCTGTTTCTTTTCTACATGACGACTTCATTTTAACCCTCGGAACGAAGTGCCAGGTCAAGCAGTCCGGAGTATTCTGTTCCTGTTACTTAGCGCCCTCACAGGTCAGGAGGGAGATTTTCCACCAAGAATCGTTGTCTGTCACAGGAATCTACCGATTGACAATATAAAAACAGCAACAAATTGATAAATACAGTAAGGCTATATGATAAAACGAGATTTTCCTAAGTGTCCACTATGGACAGTAGTGGTCAGTTTCCTACCAGTAATCTCCCTTATTGATTATGCGATTTGTATAAATTAGTTTACCAGAATATAGATTATTGTTGAAATAACCTTTTCAGTGACTGTCAAACTTGTTTGCCTTTAATACAGATTATTCAAGATTAACGTTTAGACATTAGTGATGCTTCATTCACATCGTTATGTGCAAATACATTATGGTCATGAGCTCGGAGTGCTTAAACAACATTGCTATTTATTATGACAGTAGAACTAGATTTACAGGCATGGTTCTCTATTGTTTATATGTGACACAATATGCCAACTCTTCCTGCAATAACCACACTGGATTCCTTTAGTATGCATTACTGCATCTATTATGTAAATTAGCACTGCATCATTAAATTAGACATAATAATGTAAATTTATTCAGATTGTGTTTTTAGCAGGAACATGTAGAGCTTTTTTATTATTATTTTAATCAGTTCTTACACATTTCTAAATGGCTAAAGTCCCTTCCAAATTACTATGGTTCACTTTTCTGCAGTTAGCCAGATAACGATTAGGCTATGGGTCAAATTAAGTTTAATCTTTTTCATTCACCGAGCCTATTTACACATCACTTATCATAAAACAGAGAAATTAGTTAAAACAAATTCAACATTTAAGAACTACTGTAAAATTGGCAAATGCTTATGGTTAATTAAAACAATTCCAAAACGTGTCTCTCTCTCCAATGGACTGCTGTATATTTTCCCTTGAGATTAATCACGCGTATTTAAAGAATTGCAAAATTGCAAAGCTGCTCTCTCTCTTATTTTCCACATGAACAGTAATTTACTTTCTTATGCCATCCCTTCCTTAATTCAGATAGGAAGCAGAATAGTTCCGTTCGTGCTTAACCCAGGATTTATTGGAATTTATGATTAGATGCAGCTGACCCACATTTTATTGTCCTAATAAAAAGTACTGCTCCAATTATTTTCCTAGTCTGCTATTATGGAACACATTTTCACTTTACCTTGGCTGTAAAACCCAACCTCCTTGAGGTAAGATTCACAAGGTTTGAACTAGCAAACCAATTTGCTGTGGTAATTAGACAGGCACTATAACATGTGCCTTTGAGTGCAGACAGTTTGCATCTTAGGTCTTGCAAGACCCAAAGGACAGACTTGTAAAAACAGTCCTAAAAATAGCCCTTGCACCAATAAAAGCTTGATTTGGACTGCAATCTATCGAGGCCAGGGTCCATTATATTAAAAGGTACAGTAGTGATTACTCACTATTAAGGAACATTCATGCAGTGTAAATGCATGTTTTCCTAATAAACAACATCAGAATTGTGCAGCGATGCCATAACGTTCCTTTCTTAAAACACTAACAACTTTAAGCAACAACCTATTTAAAGCACACAGAACAGTTCATAGTACCCACTCCCTCAAAGAGTTGGACTGGCATTCCAAATCCATATTCTGCAACACAGAATCAATGTGGCCTACAGTATACAGGGATCACAAGGTTCACCTTGCAGACTGTTAACAAGCACATATAGAAGAAGTAAACAATTCACATCTTTGAAAGAGTAAACATCTGTGAAAGGGTACTTTCACATTGTCAAAATGTGGCTGTTCTTTGCTCTTCACAGCTGTGAAACTACTGAAATTTTAGCAACTTGGTTCTGTTGATATAGACAGTGGTGCAAGTCACTACATTTGCTGTTCTGTGTCCATTTTTCATTTAGACTTTTAAGAGTTCTGCAAGATTTACAAAGCTGACAGTCTCAGCTGTAAAAGCATAACTAAAACAAAAGCCACTGCATGACACTCTTCTGTAGAACCCTAGGTGTATACATGTAAGCAAGCCAAAACTAAATGAGTAATTTGGCTATAGTGGACAATGTTCTTGCTCAACAACCAGACGGCTTAAAAAAATTCCTGCAAAAGACTAGAGTCCTGCGTGGGTCAGATCTTTACGACCTGCTTCCGACCTGGACCCACTACTACAGGACCAGACCCTAACCAGCAACCTGCTGCAACACCATCTTCTTACCTGTGACCCGACCCGACCCGCTTTAATAAGACCTGCAACCTGAACAAAACCCTCAATGTTTGTCTTTTACCTACTGCCTGCATCAACTGACTCTCGCTCTCACGCAGATATCTCTACCATTCTCCACGGATTGAGTTTACACAATAGGCTATACAGCACGGTAGCTTTCTCTAGTGTTCTGTATATATTTTAACATTAACTATCTCTACTTACTTTACAATAAAATTCCTGTCTATTCCTTTCGTGCCACCAGTTGAAAGGGAGCTACACCTATGCTTTCGCAGAAATGATGTACCAGTTTTGTGGCGGTCGTTCACAAAATCATAATGACAGGTTTTACAAGCAACAGATCCAGTCACATGTTTATTATTTCCATTCGCTATGATTCCAGAATAATACCACGCTTCTGATTTACCTCTCAAACTACATGATATGAAACCTGTCTATCTTTTGTTTTGCCTTGTTCACAAATGTTAATATCACCAAGCAGTCAGACGTGATAAAAGGAACTTGCAACGTATCAAACAAGCGAGAAGAACACTGCTTAGTCAGCATACTCTTCCCTAGTGCAGGAATACTGGCACATTTACCTTCTAATACGTTATTTAGGAAAGGGTTACAGAGGAGAAAATGTTTTGGGGATTCAAAATTTTGACACCCACCCACCCACCCCACCCACCCACCCCAAAAAAAAAAAAAAAAATTGCCCCGCAACCGAACCGCAAACCACGAAAAAGTTCACATTCCGACTTGAACCCGACCCCCTTTTGCGGTTCACCTGCAGGCACTACAGGCACCCGACCCGATGCAAGACTCTACAACAGGCTGCAAAAACTGAGAGGGTCACTAACGTCGCTGCTGTCTTTATTGTAAAGTATCGTTTAAAGTCCTTGATGAAAAGCTTATGAGATTTTGTATTATTTACTTTACCGAGAAAAGTTTGTTTACTAAAACTAAATTCCTTATTTCAGTGATTAAATGCAATTTAATCAAAGCGTATCAAGGAAACAGTTTTAAAAATTCACAGAAACATTCCAAATAGTTTTTATAAGACAATACAACTTTATGTACATATTTACGGAAAAACGTTAATACATTATTTAATATTAATTTTTAGTCATTGACTCATTCGCGTTGTCCCTGGATGATGACACTATTGAGTAATGCAGAAACCAAAGCTCAAGTTTGCTACCACCATGCCCATGCATGCCTTCGTAACTCACCTCACCTCTGAGCTGTAAGTGTGGCCGTTAAATAATCGGATGCAGAGACAGCGCCCGCTGCGACCCACATTATGATTGCAGATCATTATTTGTGTGTGTTCAGTAATTTGCATTACTCTTAAGCTTATAGGCCGCAGTGTAAAATAATTGCCTGGTCTCTAGACAATTTGGATTTTGCAAGCGCAAATGTTTGTGCAGCGCCTGTCCTTACATCAGCCCCACTGTGTGCATTGAATTATGGTTTTATTATAATCAGCTGATGGATATGTCTGGTGACAGGGTTATAGTGGAGGCAGATTTACATCTGTCCCTGTGTCACACTTTAGAGTTTGTATATCACACTCACATTTTTATACATATTGTATCTAGAGAACTTGATTTTAAAAGGATGTTCTTTACCACAAGTTTTTAGTCATTGATTGACTGTACATGCACCTCAAATGTCATTTGAGTAGGCAAAATAATGTTTATACTGCTTAGTGATTGACAAGTACCAAGTTATAATTGCAGCAAGGTTTAAGAGCAACACACACATTTATATATATTATACATACACACAGACTCACACACACACACACACACATATATATATATATATATATATATATATATATATATATATATATATATATATATATATAAAACTATAAAACAAATACACCTGTTAAAATCTGAATTATGAATTCATAAACATATGAGACCTCTCTATGATGTCTCTTACCATGTACTCCATATTGGAAGCTGAGGGATACACTTGACCCCTCAGTTTATTATGAAGATCCAGGATGACCTGCATGTCACTCTCTGTGATGGCTCTTTTCCCTCGCTGCTTGGAGATCCACCACTCCTCATCCTTCTCCATGTACTTTTCCAACAGAGACTCCAAGCGGGTAGAATTTGAGATGACCATTGTGACAACTGTTTGGATTATAAACAGTAGAGTAATCCCTCTCAGCCATTCCATTGCTGCAAACTTCATGATGAATTACCTCTGAAAACTCCCTGGGATTAACTCCAAAACTGGGTCTGTTAGCCAAAAAAAAAAGAGAGAGAGAACATAATAATTTGATGGTTAAAGTACAGGTCTGAATTAATTTTCTAAATAACAAAACTCAGTATTGTACTTGGGAAAGGTGGTGGTGGTGGTGGGGGTTGCCAGTGTGGTTTCCTGGGCGACAGACCAAGACGCCAGTGAATGAAGACACCCATTGCTACACCGAAGTACTGAGGAGATAAGTTATCGTCTGTCTGAGCTACCAAACAGAAAAGTACTTCTCTCAAAGGTTTACTTTGAAGCTAAAAGGTGGAGAAAAGTACTCAATTATACAGCTTTCTTCATACAGCCTCTTTTCAGAGTGAGTGAATTAAAACCTGGTCATGTACACTCAGAAACCTATATCTGTTACTATTCCAGTTCCTCTCAAAGGCTGGTAGTCCAAAAGCTATGTATTTTTTCATCAGACAATAGCTCATATTCACAAAATTCCTCATTGCCTGCATATATTAAACCAACAGCAACGCAACATGTTTATTAGCTAACAACATCTTCATGGCATTTAACAAATCCACAGTTTCTGTGTAAAAAAAAAAAAAAAAAAAAAAAAAAAAAACAGTCCTGTTTGTAACAAATGCAGTGGAGTTGCCCTGGATTAATGATACACATTCTTAGGGTTGAGATTAAATGGAATCTCCTGTACTTTTCTGTATGGGATACCCTGTGTATCATGGACTGGTTGTTAATAAAGCTATCTCACAATGTTAAGAGTGGACCCTTATTAGATGCATATCTTTATAAATTAATGAGTAAAGTTACACTATTCACTTTCATTCATCTTTGCTGAACTATTCAGGGTGACATGGGGAAGGGGTTGGGTCTACAACCATGAAAGCCACTGGTGTTTAATACAATACAGAAGGTTTCACTTTGTCATCATTTAAGGCACTAAAATGTATTATTGCATGTCGTCCTGCTGGCATGGTTTTGCACTTCCAAACTTCAACAAGCAATGATTGGTAACAACATAAAACTACCAAAGTGTTACATACCAGTATACCATACACACACACGCACACACACACACACACACACACACACACACACACACATATATATATATATATATATATATATATATATATATATATATATATATATATATATATATATATACATATATACATATATATATATATATATATATATATATATATATATATATATATATATATATATATATTTTTATTTTTAATACACATTACAATGTTATGTTTTTATATTTGTTAATATTATATTATATCATAATTATTACGTAAAGATATGTACTAACTTGATCGTTATTTATTACCAGCAAATACATACATACATACATACATACAATAAATAAAACACATTTTTTTTTCTATACCTGTAAACCCTAGTACTATAAACAAAATTTCTGAATCACACAAAAAGTTTATTAAGGTACCTTAGGCGTGTAACTGTATGCTTTTCTAGATACTGCTCACAACTAAGATCTTTGCATACGGCAATACCATTACAGTATAAAAGTTCACTCACGTTTCACAGAGCAACACTTTTCTGGGTTTCCTCTTGCAGAATACGTACAAATTGCACAGACACACCACATTAGTTCAAAAGAATGCATGCGATGTCCTTTTCTATACTGAGTTTGATCGTTCGAGTTTAATGTTCTTCTTTTTTTACAGACACTGTCGCTTCTTGTTGAACCTTAATGAATCTGTGAAACCTAGGGCTTCCACTTTTATCCTAATTTGGGAGTTTGTACAGTGTGACGTCAGGTCGCTAATCCCTCCTTTTGAAGAACTCGCTGAACAGATGCATTTCTGCAGCTGATCAGATTTCAAAATTGCTACTGTTTTAAATAACATTATTTACTAGTTTTACCAATAAGACTACCTGTCAAAAACGTTACAATATTAAAACATTTCCAGCAAGGTACTCAACATGAGAGGTAAAAACCACAGTGAGAAATGAGAAGTTATAAATTAATGCATGGGATGAGAAAAACACAAACGCATTACCCCTTTGATTTAATTACTGTTTTATGTGATTCGCATTTTACTTTTTAGAAGCTATAAGGTGGTATTTAATTATCCCCATTTGCTCTTGTGACTGGGAAAGTGCAACAATTAATGAGCATAACTGATAAACCATGGTGCTTCGCAGTGGCCCCTGGTCATGCAGTAATTGATTCCAATATTAAACCACCCATAGGCGCCGAGTTTTATTTTTGCCATTGGGTGCTTTGTGAAGGGTGGGGTAGTGGTTTGTGGAGTTAAGGTTATACAGCATCTAAATAAATTATGAAAAAATAAAATAATGTAGTGATGGGGAAAAATTAGGCTTTTCGAAGCAAGAGCTACTTGAAGCAATTGCTTCGAAATTGGTTCACTGATTCGAAGCAATTGGGGCTTCGCGCTCAACAGTGACATCTGGTGGAGGGTGAGTATGGTAATTCATACCAGCGACTTAGAAACCAAGAAAACCGTTATCTGCCTACTTCGGGGTTTTCCGTGAATCTTGTGTTTCATTTCAGCTAGGGCGAATCAATCACAGGTGTCAGCAGCATTTCACGAAGGCAACATCGTTTAGTTTGCTTCATTCAAAGCTGAAACAAACCCCGGTAATACGCTGGCACGTGATAATGATTCAAGTGTCATTGTTTTTCCGGTCCGAAGATACTTTGTCAATGCTTTACTATGCTGTGCAGTGTCATGCCCTTGCTTGTAGGTATTTCATTGTGTCACACACACATGAACATTGATAGGGTATATGGATATGGTAATATATGATCCATTTATAACCCGTATAGCAACAACAATAATAATAATAATAATAATAATAATAATAATAATAATAATAATAATAATAAATTTTCCTGAATGAACGAACAGGTGTACATGGAACATAGCAAACATGGCATTAGAGGGATTTCCTTGATGCTCGTGACAAAAACATGTTGTTAAAGATCATAATTTAACAAAGAAATATGGACGAATCAGTGAGTTTTTATTTATTTATTTATTTATTTTTTTGCGTAATATTATTTGATAAACTATATGTAGAACGAACCGCGAATTAACTATAGGGTACAGAGGGTTCATAATTGTTAACATTTGTGATCCACTATGCACGTACATTCGAAGCTCTCAAAATTATTTACAGCGGATACAAGTTTGATCAATTTTTGTGTTGTGGATTGAAAGGTAATGTAAATTACAAAATGTGATGCAAATAAGTAATTAAGTATATATAATATATATATATATATATAGATATATATATATATTCTTATATATAATATATATATATAATATATATATATATATATATATATATATATATATAGACACACACACACACACACACACAGTATATCAGGGTGACACAGCAATGCCTTAATACTTGTTTTTCGGGGCACGTCAGTTCAGACGGTAATAAAGCTGTCATTAAACACCAGACGAAGACGCATAAGAACATTGTTTCAACAGTAGTTTTCATCGTCATCAAAACGAACAGGTATCGTCATCCCATCTCTGGTGCGATGTTACGCATATGGGACAGGACAAACGAAATGCGTGATGACGTGAGAATTTATGTTCAGATGAGGCTTCGACCTTTTGCTTTGCTAGGTCCGACATGGCCTCGAACCCTTTCTGCCATCCCTAATATAACGTACTCACCAACATATGGCCTTCATTAATGCCATCTGGATGAAGTTATCAGCAATTGTATTTACGTCCAGATCTCTAGTAAGGTCTTGATGAACATAAGGTCAGCAACACGATTCACACTTGTCTCATTGGTGAGTGTAGATAGTTCATCTCAAGTCTCCTAAGACTGGAGAATGAGAGTCCGCAGTATTGTTACAAATTTGAAGTTCTCGGGTAGCATATTTCGCAAGTATTCGTTTAATTTTTAAAAAGGAGCTGAAAAAAAAATTGCGTAAAACTCTGCTACTTCCTTGGTTAACCATCTCCCTGCCAGTCGTAAATTACATTTTTAGCTGAGTCGCAAGTTTCTTCGCATAGATTCTCGAAGTCATTTTCTCTCATCAGCTGCGTCGTTTATCTTTCGTACAAGTGTAGTACACTCAAAACACTCAACTAATTACTTTCAAAACATTCAGGTCACGTTCATAGCACTACGTCTATGTCTACGTTTAAAACAACACCAACTACTTACTTTCAAACACTCACTCTCAGAACACTACACTACAGTGCATTCATTTCAAAGCATTTATTACTTTCAAAACACTCATGCTCACAACACCCTACACTGCATGAAGTTCAAAGCACTTACGTTTCTTTTTACAGTTATGGTATTGTTTTTCAGCTAATGATAACTGAATTAACCAACATAACATAAGAACATAAGAACATAAGAACGTAAGAAAGTTTACAAACGAGAGGAGGCCATTCGGCCCATCTTGCTCATTTGGTTGTTAGTTGCTTATTGATCCCAGAATCTCATCAAGCAGCTTCTTGAAGGATCCCAGGGTGTCAGCTTCAACAACATTACTGGGGAGTTGATTCCAGACCCTCACAATTCTCTGTGTAAAAAAGTGCCTCCTATTTTCTGTTCTGAATGCCCCTTTGTCTAATCTCCATTTGTGACCCCTGGTCCTTGTTTCTTTTTTCAGGCTGAAAAAGTCCCTTGGGTCGACACTGTCAATACCTTTTAGAATTTTGAATGCTTGAATTAGGTCGCCACATAGTCTTCTTTGTTCAAGACTAAACGGATTCAATTCTTTTAGCCTGTCTACATATGACATGCCTTTTAAGCCCGGAATAATTCTGGTCGCTCTTCTTTGCACTCTTTCTAGAGCAGCAATATCTTTTTTATAGCGAGGTGACCAGAACTGCACACAATATTCAAGATGAGGTCTTACTAGTGCATTGTACAGTTTTAACATTACTTCCCTTGATTTAAATTCAACACTTTTCACAATGTATCCGAGCATCTTGTTAGCCTTTTTTTATAGCTTCCCCACATTGTCTAGATGAAGACATTTCTGAGTCAACAAAAACTCCTAGGTCTTTTTCATAGATTCCTTCTCCAATTTCAGTATCTCCCATATGATATTTATAATGTACATTTTTAGTTCCTGCGTGCAGTACCTTACACTTTTCTCTATTAAATGTCATTTGCCATGTGTCTACCCAGTTCTGAATCTTGTCTAGATCATTTTGAATGACCTTTGCTGCTAAAACAGTGTTTGCTACTCCTCCAACTTTTGTGTCGTCTGCAAATTTAACAAGGTTGCTTACTATACCAGAATCTAAATCATTAATGTAGATTAGGAATAGCAGAGGACCTAATACTGATCCCTGTGGTACACCACTGGTTACCACACTCCATGCTGAGGTTTTTCCTCTAATCAGTACTTTCTGTTTTCTACATGTTAACCACTCCCTAATCCATGTACATGCGTTTCCTTGAATCCCAATGTACTAATAGAAACTGTAACTGTACAAACATACTTATTAAAATTCAGAGAGTTGAAATACAAAGCAAACAAAAAATAAAAATGACCAAAGATAACTATATACACATAAAATAAAAACCCACAGAACCAACTGTCTGGTTTTAAGGGAATTTGTACAGTAGTCGAAACCACTGACCAGACAGTAAATGTACGGTTCTTGTGAATTCTTACTCATGGTTTTTACTTTTTATTGTGACAAGCCAGCCAGAGCTATGTCCCTGTTTCTCTGTTGACATTCCTATCTCAACGCCCCACAGTTGAAACATATTTTTTAATCTGTCTGTTAAGTTTGAGAACTACTCTAAAACATATTCTGCATTACTGCATTTTCAATTTCACTCCTTCGTGGTTTTTTTTTTTTTTTTGTTCCAGAGAACTTGTTGGTGTTGATTGTTATAAATATTTCATCTTTTTCACACTTTATTGGTTGCAAATCTCTGTAAAGATTTCTAGCAAGCAGTGTGTGATGGGTAGTGGTGGTGTCGGTTTTGGGAAAATGGCAAGTTAGCAACCCTAACACATTTGTAAATTGGAACCTATGGTTAATGATCTTCTTTCAAACATACTGGTTTAAGTTATTTTGCTTCAAAAACAACAGTCATTCTCAAGTGATTATAAATGTTTTCGCTATACAACACGTTTTGAATATGTTATCTTGTTTAATAAAACTTTTTTTTTAATTAAATATATATGTACATACTGATAGAACATGTCTATTTTGTGGCTCACCTTTGACCCCATTCACACTTGCAATTTAAGGCAGCCCAGGGTCGCCTTTTGTCATATGTGAACTCTCCAAAAAAGAAAAGGCAACTCAGGCCAACCTAGATTTAGGCCACCGTTTTGATGTGGCCCAGGTCCTGCAATCCAGAACCAGGGCTGGCCTTTACATATATATATGAACGCAAAGCAGACTTAGGACCACCTTTTCGTATCACATGACCAATTTGGTTACATCGCTCCCATACTCCCACGCATGAGAAAGATAATCAAAAAGGAAAATGATCTGCTAGTCAAGATGGCAGTGGATCAATTTTGAATGGTAATTATTTCTACATCATACTTTAATTACACTATGTAACACAATTTTTGTTCCTGGGTAGTAAGTGTTATTTCCTAATTGCTTATGCCTCAAAAGTATAGAAAATGGCTATTATTCCCCACAAACTTTGCTTTTGTGACCAGAACAGTGATATTTTGAAATGTACCTATTTCCAATGAGAAAACGGGCAAATTTGTGTCTTTTCGTTCACATAAAGTCAGAAAAAAACAACATATGAATCCAAATTAACATGTATTTATACTAAAGTAATACAAAAATGACTACAAACGATTTAGAAAGGAGTAGTTTTTTTGGGATTTACGATTATACTGTAAATCACTTTCACGAATCAGCCCTCAAATGTAGTCTCCCATCATGTTCTCGTTATACTGTCCTTGGTAGCGGCGTTCAAAGTCTAGTATATCCTGGTGGAAGCACTCGCCTTGCTCCTCCGAGTACCCTCCCATGTTCTCCTTGAATTTATCAAGATGAGCATCAAGGATATGGACTTTGAGGGACATCCTACAGCCCATTGTGCCGTAGTTCTTCACCAGAGTCTCAACCAGCTCCACATAGTTTTCGGCCTTGTGATTGCCCAGGAAGCCCCAAACCACTGCGACAAAGCTGTTCCAAGCCTGCTTTCTCCTTACTAGTGAGCTTCTTGGGGAATTCATTGCACTCCAGGATCTTCTTTATCTGTGGTCCGATGAAGACACTGGCTTTGACCTTTGCTTCAGACAGATTAGGAAAGAAGTCTTGAAGGTACTTGAAGGCTGCCGACTCCTTATCTAGAGCTCTGACAAATTGTTTCATAAGGCCCAATTTGATGTGCAGTGGTGGCATTAGCACCTTCCGGGGGTCCACCAGTGGCTCCCACTTGACGTTGTTCCTCCCCACAGAGAACTCGGTCCGCTGTGGCCAGTCCCGCCTGTGGTGGTGCGCCTTGGTGTCCCTGCTGTCCCAAAGGCAAAGATAGCAGGGAAACTTGGTAAAACCACCTTGGAGACCCATCAGGAATGCCACCATTGCAGCCTCTTGATGCCATCTCAGAAAAATGCAGATATGTATCCACTTAGGCAGCTGGAACTAAACTGAACTGGTGGGCTTAAGGCCCCTGTATTTATACTACTATTTATATTACTGGAAAGTTCTAGAAAGTTCTAGAAGTTACTCCAAGTTTACTCAGCACTGAATCTATCTGGAATGTTCTGGAAAATAGGTAAATTCAAAATATCACTGTCCTGGTCACAAAAGCAAAGTTTGTGGGGAATAATAGCCATTTTCTATTCTTTTGAGGCATAAACAATTAGGAAATAACACTTACTACCCAGGAACCAAAAAAAAAAAAAAAAAAATTGTTACACTGTGTTATAGGAAATATTACATTAAAAAAATCTAGCGGGTTAACGTTCAAGTTGTTTCTTTCACATAATATATAAGCTGCATTGCATTCATAATCAAGCTTAATTTGTCACAATTACCTATTCTTCCTGTTATTTACTAATTAATAAATATAAAAACTGCAGAATTGTGGATCTCAGTAATGATCAATAATTCGGCGACTTGGCATATTCAGCCACTATTGTTTATTTTGTACGCAGCGATATACATAGCTACAGAAGTGTGTGTCTTTACATTAAAATGACAATCATTTCTTTAAGCTGTTCTCATCCACATTGATGCACCATAACATTAAGTCAAAATAGTCAATAATATATATAGTTTCTGTTTTAATATATACCGGAAAATTGCTACTGTGCTGTATTGAAAAAAAAAAAATAAAAAAAAAAAATTAGAAGACATCTGCTACAAATCAAGGATTACTGTATATCCTGGATAGCTCTTCCATTCTGAGTGCCCTTAAAAAAAGCAATTTTTTGCCACATTTGTAGGCAACGGCCTAACCAAAATGTGAACGGGTTGAGACCTAAATATGCAGCGGCACTGAACCAGCAGAGTAGTGTGAACAGGGTCTGGTTTATACGTTTCTGTGTATTTGGTGTTTGTACATTAGTTTGGCCATCTGTAATGACAGACACATAAAATACATACAGGCTACTCACAACAACAAAAACACATTGACTGAAATAAAACTAATATATATAAATGTATTAAATGTAACTGTTTGTATTTATTGAAACAGTTATTTGAAAATATATATATGTGGGGTCAATTCTGGTGGATTCTGCAATTTTTGTAGACCCCTGGGCAATAGACCCCCCATCCCACCACTTATCCTGTGGGTTCAGGTGGTGCTTGAAAAAGAGCACAGGTGTTTGTTTGATTCAACTTTTTGTGATAACTATTAAAAATAGTCACGCAAGCGCTGCTTAAAAACTTCCATTCTGGGTGCCTTTTGAAGGTAAAGACCCAGGACCAAATTTGTTACTTGCTCACACTCCACGAAGTTTTACTCAATATATATATATATATATATATATATATAATATATATATATATATATATATATATATATATATATATATATATATATATATATATATATATATATGTATTGTTTAACACAATCGTATAAACATTAGATACAAGCAAGCAAAGACGCGCAGGTCACAGCATGCCCTAATGTATACGTTTGCATCATAACACAGACGTCCGTGGAGTCAAATCAAAGAATTGACTGACGATTCAAACAAAAACATTACATTAAATACTATGAATATATTAGCATTTCCACCCCATTTCTTATACTCTCTTCCAATCAGTATGGATCCACCCTGCTATCACACACCTTCAACACACCTCCTGGTAAGGGGGGAAACTCACCCAAATCTATAACATTCTATAGTGCGTCACATTTAAGCATTTTACAGACTGTCTTAACCTAATCTGTTAGAAATTGTTTCAAACTAGTCCTTTGTTTGTGGTGTTCTGTTTTTACCCTGTGTCTCCACACATCTTGATTAGAGACTTGCTAACTCTGGCTCTCTGTCCAGACACCAAGATACAAGAGACTGCAAATGTGCTTAGCTAGTTACATGTGCATTAAGCTGTATCAAAATATGAAATTAAAACTTCAACATAGAAGTAAAAAAAACTTACAATCAAATACATAAGTAATACTTTATGCAGAATGTCATCGCCTACAATACTAAAACTAAATTATTTTAGCACATTTTCTTTTTTATTGTAGCCTACTTAACAGCAAACAAAACACAGCCGTTATTACAAAAATAGTATTTCTTTTAATTTCCATAAAAAATTTGACCGTGTATTTACAGTAGTGAATTCAGTTGGGCTGAATTGACAGTTATTAGTCACATTAACAAAATACTTTCCATCTTGATTTTCCAGAGGTGAGTTTGTGAAGTATGGTATCCAAAACTGTGTTTGTTTCTTTCACTCGATTGAGAGGAGCTACGGCATTCAATCGTTCTTGTGACATCTGCAGCCGGAGATAACCCTGATAAGCTTGTTTGCATTTTCTTTTAAGATTTTTTTTTTTTTTTAGTCTATTCCCTTCGTTTTTTGACATCTCGATTTATGTTTCTTTTGATTTGGAGGTTCCAGGGGTTTGGCATGTTTCATTTTCAATGGTTGAAAGTCGTATAATTATAAGAGGCATTTAGACGTATTATAATATAGACATTATTATAATGAGTGAAATAAAACGCTTGTCAAATGAAAGTCTTGATTGTTAGAAAGTATGATGGAAATGTAAGAATCATAGAATGTCTTTAATTGGCACATTTGTTTAATTGTATGTTGGAGATCAACCTATAGCTTTTGGAGAAGAGATGGGTCGAAGGGAAAAGGACACAAGCAGGAAATGAGACAAGGAAAAAGTGGAGATCTGAAATGTTTCACTGCACTGCACACATACAGTTTAGTTTAGTTTATTTAGTGAAAACTGAAATTTCTAGTCTGTTGCCGTCTTGTTTCTCTTCCACTCGATTATGCTGATATTACTCCCCTTCGGATTCACCTCGGAACTAGTGCAACTGGTACGGAGTTGTCCAATGTAATTTGGAATGATTCTTCCTTTTAAACAAATCTTTCAAGAAAGGGTCAAACTCCGGAAGACATCTTGTGTTTCAAACCGTCCATCTTTCTTCTTTTTGATTGGGAGGTGTTCACAGGGTTCAGGGGCAAATGTGCATTCATTTTCAGAGGTATGAAAGTCCCACGTATAACTTATAAAAGATGGCCATTTAGACGTGTATGTTGGAGATACACAATTAGCTGGAAGGGAGAATAAAGCGGGCAGATGACCGGGAATGAAAGTCTAAGTTTGGATTGTCAGAAAGTCGATGGGAACAATGGTAAAATACATAGAATGGTATGAAATCGACAACCTCTTGTTCTACCCAGCGATCAACACTATAGTAGCTTGAACTCCGGGTATTTGGTAGTTAAAATACACAAAACTCCAGGGAAAAAGAACAACTTGACCCTGAAATAAACAACACTGCACTGCACAAATACAGTTTAGTTTAGTTTATTGAGTGAAAACTAAATGTTTCTAGCCCTAAAGGTTGCTTGAGTAGCATAGCTGGCACAGAAATAATACATTTACTGATTTGCATTTGCAATTTTATTTCTGTATGTGTGTGGGCCCCCCTCTGGCACTGTGCCTTCCGTTTACTTAGAAAGAAATCAGTTCATGACATTAGCAGCCCAGTATAACTGACACTGTGCCACCTACTGGTATACTCCTGTTAACGTCTTACTTTTCAACAGCTTAATATATTACTGATAGTGCCCTGTGAAATCATTTTTATTTTTTATAATTGTTTGTTTTATTTTTCACAAATTTTATTTTCTTACACACACACACACATATATATATATATATATATATATATATATATATATATATATATATATATATACACACACACACACACACACACACATATATATATAAAACACTGCCCTATAATTGTGGGGCTGTCATAATAATTGCTCCGCCCCTTTATGTTAAGTAGGGAACGGAGCTTGCACACATCCCACTGGTCCTCAGCTGCACACCAGGACCACTGAGTACAGATAAACAACAGCCAATTACAGGGGAGACACAGACAGCACATAGACACAGAGACAGGGTTCACCAGCAACAGCAGGAAATACAGAGCAGGAAGGGAACACAATACAGCGGGAATTACAGTATACAAGATACAATGGAAACAGCAGGATTACAATATACACACACAATTACACATATCGCTATATTGCCCCCACCTTAGCCTCTTTTTGTCCCCAAAAAGTATGGAGGGAGCAATGCAGCATATGACCAAAATCAGTCACTACCACCACTAAAACACAAACCCTCTCCCCTCATGTCCGGTGTTTCCCCTCTGGATTCTGGTGGGTGGCTTGGCGAGCAGAGCTGTGAGCAAGGTGGTGTCCTCCTCTTTCTGCTGGGGTGTTCCTGGGTTTTTGGTCAGGGGTGCCCGTTTAACCCCTTTGATGACCCCTGGGCTTCTGTAACGGGGTGCCCTTCTAACCCTCCTTTTACCCCTTAAGCCTGAGTGACTCTTGCCCGGTTGGGGCTCATTCACAGAGGATGGAAAAACTGGTAGCAGCAATGCCGACCATTGCACCCCTGACAGCAACACAGGGCAATTCGACATTGGAAAAGCTAGCTCCTTCAGGCATGCAGCTAGCAGTGGCATAGGCACGGGGCCCTCCGGCGCTTGTGGTGGGCACTCAGGCGGCGGCTCTGGACACTGGTGGCGACACTTGACACTCCGCCATTGCTGGTGGTGCGGGGCACTCAGGCGCTGGACACACCAGCTGTGGCCACCCTGGCAACAGTGTGGGGCTCTCCAGCAGTGACCATGCTGCCAGTGGTGGCGGCACCGGCAGCTTCAAGGCTGACGTCAGCGTGGGGCACTCCGTCAGACCGTGGCTGTGGTGCTAGCTGCACCTGCTGTCCTCTCACACCCTTTGCTGGAGCTCTTGCAAGGGCTAAAGCTTTAGCGGTGGCGGCTCTTATTTTCTCTTCCATCACAATTTTAATTCCCAAAAGACTCGCTTTTAAAATTCCAAATCAATACAATGAGGAAAATACAGCACATTTACAGAATTATTACCAATATATTAAAGTGAACATTATCAAGAATTCTTGCCACACCACAGATATTAACTATGCTTACTTGTATCTTCATTGCAATGAGACTATTTACAACATTTCAAAACCAATAAAACAAGAGGTACTGTCTGTTCCCCAGGTCACTGGCAGCTGGCCTTAACCACAACATCAAGCTGCTTAGCTCTGTGGGTAGCGAAGGCTAACTGGGTGTTGCAGCTGAAACAGCAACCACCACTGTAACCAGGCTCCCACAGGACATAACCACAATACAGTAATTCATAAACTCTGCTACCTTTGCTGTGCTAAATAAATACTGAACATAGATAAAGCATTAAAAAAAATAGAATATAATCAACTGACCCTTAAAACAAAACAGGCCAAGGATCTCCACTTAGCTTAGAATATTGCAACTGAACCTGTGTACAGTGGTAGTTTTTCTGAAAAGCAATCATTAAATACATTTTTGAAAGATTTATTTTTATGTAAAAGGGCTTAAATTGGGTATAAATTCACAAATATTAACTATTGGGTACTTCTATTGTTACTAGGTTGCATGTATTATTATTATTATTATTTGTATCTGGTACAATAAAAAGTGAATGAAAAAACATGGCTGTTATTGTTCTAAAAGGGAATTCTTGTTCAATTTGACCTTACCTGAATTCTGCTTCCTTGGTTAACTATACACTTTTTTCTACCTTAGTATCCCCCTTATATTATCAGGTTTTTCACCTTGTATATAAATAATACACATTCACTATCCCGATTGGGGACCGACCACCAGCAGAATTCAAGAGGGGAGTACTAAACTGCATGAAAGAGTCAGTGTGAACCTTCAGAATTCACACTTTGAGACAAAGTCTTGTGACATCGAAACTCTAGGTCAACAGTCACGTGCTACAACGTGCACTCTCGACGTATGAGTGTCACCACCACCGGAGTTCTTTTCGTGACACCTAGGGGTGTTCAACGTTTAATTTTATATATATATCATATATATATATATATATATATATATATATATATATATATATATATATATATATAATATATGGATTGATATAATTCTGATATATATATATATATATGGTTCTGGGTTTGATACCAGCTGAATTTATGACAAGGACACTAAATTAGATTTAAAATAGGTTTGTTCACAATTCAAGTGTCTACACATTTGATATGAATAGAAGAAAAATCTCAGCTCCAGTTTTCAGAAGCAGTCTTCCTGGTTTGAGTGAGAGATCCAGGCAGTACTATACTTGCTGAGTATATGGTACTGGCCTTTTATTAAAAGCTCCTCGCATCCTTTAAATATGATGATAACTTTCTACCAGAGGACCCTAAAAGGCTTGTAAACCTAATCTCAGTGTTAGACAGGGATGGCGAATGTTGACCTATTCACAAGAGGACGGTGGCTTTGAACTACACAGGATAATTTCAATTCAGTAATTTAAGTTGATTTGTTATTATGCAGACATGCCTTACCCAGATCTTCTGCATCTCGACTGGTCTGGTCTTGATTTAGTCTTTTACACAGGAAATGTTTGTTTCCTTGTCAAAGAAAACCAAAAAGAATGATTGCTCTTCATGTGAAAACAGTGAGAGGTGGAAAAAGTAGTAGATTTCTCTTAAAAGAATCCTTGAGTTCTCAGGCACTGCCATATTGCCTATTTATGTTTTCTTCCCTGTATAAATTACAGTAGAGTGGGTGCCCAGTTCTAGGTGCTGTTATTTCTCTCATACAGTTATTCTTTTCTCCAAGCTCAGTTTGTACATTTGGTGAAAGGCTTACAATATATCTGTCAACTTTCCCAAATTATAAATACAGCAAAACTGCAGCTAAGAAACAACAAACTAAGAAACAATATGAATCTATACATACATAACAAATCTAAATAAATACAACATGTTACATGTATTTGTTTATTATATATATATATATATATATATATATATATATATATATATTTATTATAGATATATAAAAACAAGATGTGACACAAAAGGGAGAAAGTGGGTCAGTTCCATTTATTCATCAGACCTGAAAAAAGCAATTTCCTTGATTGCAAAGAACAGGACAGGACTTGACATGTTGCACCCTCTGGTGGACAAAAAGTGTTTCTACTATTCCTTGGCAATATTAAGTTATATGTTGTTCTTTAAAAATGTTGAATAACTCATTTTAAGGAGAAGCATTGCAGAGTCATGGTATTATTTTCTGTCAGTGTAGTTTTAAATGTAATATTATTATCTGGTTAACATGAATCCTCGTTTATCTTACCTAATGTATCATTAGGTAATTAATAGAATGCTGCTTTTATATTTCAGATTAAGCATGGGCTGGTGGTATGTGATATACAATATCAAAACTGTTATGTTTAATTTGCATGCAGGTTTAATCCAAATCCAATCACGTTAATTTTCAACTTGAAAGCAGCACAGATACAGTTTGGAAGGTGATGAAGGAATCCAATCCTGGATTGTTTGTTGGAGGTGCCAAGCCTTTCAATCTGTCAAATCGTAAATCTAGCCACTCACTTCAAACATTAATAACTTTTATTACAGACTTCATCTCAAGAAATATCAGCTTTAGTAAATAGTACATATCATAGAACAGGTTTCAGAAACCATATATACTGTACTGGGCTAATTTTCTCAGCCAAATAGGTAGTGTTATCAGTTGAAATTACTTAAATTGACAATGGTTACAGCTGTCCAACAGAAATCAATCTTTGTGTCTCTAATTTCATAGTTGCAGATGCAGAGTTAAGTAATAACAAACAATATTGAATGTGTTAGCATTCATATCATTTATTATTCTTTCAGAATAAGGGTTTGTCTGTAATTAAATGATAATTCCAAAACACATACAAATGAGACTTCAGTCTCAATGTGTTCAGAATAAATAAATTGATATCTTCTTCGAAGCCATCTCCTGCCAACAGATCACTTTGGAAAGGTGGCATTCTTTCTCCTGCAAAACCATTTTTTTTTTTTTTATTTTATTTTGTTAAATAAATTAAATAAGCAACCATGGACACCAATATCACTGTGTATTATACAAAATATCCACAAACCTACATGCGACAGCACTCAAGTAATTGAGCAAAAGTGTACATTGAAAATGTGCATTGTGGGGAAGCCATCTCTTTTTAATGTGACCATTGAGGTTTTACTTGCTTGTTTCTTCACAGTATAACATTGGCAAGCCTGATTGTGGATGTTTAGTGTGAAAATCAATTGGAACCTGCACACAATATAGATTTCTGAAAGAATCAGGTTATGCAATCAGAGAATGCTGTTTATTTTACAAGAAAATATGTTATGTCACAGTTCAAAAAAAGAGAGTTTATATACTTGCGTATGACAACTAACGATAGTTAACTCGTGATTTTATAACTAAAATATGTGGTTGATAGATCATGAGATGATGTCTACTACATGCAATTTGGAAAACGGTTTGTAGGGCCAAAATTCTCACTTTAGATTTTTCTCTAAAAAGAAAGATTCTAACTAAATTTTGAGCTTTGCGAAACGACTATAACAAAACAAGTTCTCACTTTACCTTTACTTTTTTTCTACTCTCACTAGAAAATTACACAGAAAATAAAATAGAAAACATAAGGCATTCTTAATCCAAAAGGAATTATTTTCAAATTCATATTCATTTTGAGGTCAAGATTTAAATGTTAACAGTTAATGTTGCCTTGCCCTGAGCTGTCAATCAAATCCATCTCGTTGGATATCAGTTGGTTTGCAATATGGTGGCTAGGCTTAACCAGGGGAGTACATGAAGTCCCTGTTGTGCTCAGAGGCTTTCCTATCTTGGTAGTATCCTTTTGTAACAGAGTAGAGCAGGGGTGTGTGGCTTAGCTCATCTTCCTACACACCCTGCAGATTAAGTGTAGGAAATTAGGCATCTTGTTTTATGGAATTGGGATGGCATGACAAACAATAAGTGTCCCGCAGGAGAAGGATCAAGGCACAACTTTCAAAAACCTTTTTATTTTATTTTTTTTAAATACAATGATCAGGTATGGCCATGAGCCTGCAGCTATGGACAAACGTTTAGCATCAAGTAGAATTTTAGGATTGATAGGATTTTGTAATCAAAGCAACTGTAAAATGATATCACAAAACAGTGTTCAAATCCTAACACTTCACTGCCCTCTAGTGTCATGTTTCTCAGGCAGAATTTTGAAGACCCTGCGCTAACATTCATAATTAAAGTATGAAATTCCAAAACGTATTTTTCTTCTTAGTAGTTCTGTTAATCTTAGGATTGAGATAATATCAGTTTGATCTAAATATTGCTACCCTAAAATGTTCATATTTTTAATATATTGTATTATTGTATTTAGTAATGTTAAGAGGGTTGATAAATCACCTGTATGTTAAAAACCAGCAGGATTAATATAGCGTTAAAGGGAAAAATGTAGAAAGATCATTAAAATAGAACCCAAATCCGTTTTATTTTATTTGATATGTTTATATGCCTTATCAAAGTTTCCCATAGCAAAAGCATAGGAATGTGTAATAAAGCACAGTGAAAGCATGATAAATCATAGGTAAGCATTGCAAAGAATAGCTTTACAGTATGGTAAAGCATAAAGCATGTTAATAAACATGCCAAACCAGAGTAAACTATGGTAAATACATATAGTATAACCATGGGAAAAGCATGGTAAAACTGCAAAAATACAGTGAAAAAATACTAGGTAAACAAGGGTAAACAAGGTAAACTTTTATAAGGGTGTCCCATACAATATATTCACACATGCTACAGTAGCATGAGATTATCAAAGCCTTATAGGAAGACAAACTGGACAGCCAACCCTACCGTGTTTGTTACGGTTGTAGGATTTTCTAAAGTCTACTGAGCAAAAGATCATACATTGTAAATTTATTTTTACAAGGTTTTTTTTGTTTGTTTTTTGTTGCTTTTTTTAAATTTAGGTAAATAGTTTTCACATTCAAAATTCACAGCAGACCTGCAATACAGAAAGAAAGACATTGAGAGTAATCTGAACAGTTAAAGTTGTTTTTGGTCCCCGAGTTGTGCAGTAGATTTTTTTATTTATTTTTTTAACACCCTTTAAATGAACATGTAGTTAATTTGATCAATCAAGTAATCAGTGTAATAGCATGGCAGCCATGAAGTGAAGTGATGAGCAAATTCCAAAGAGTGCCCTACTAAATGGTAGAGAACGTGATTAGGCTAGTGTAGTAATAGTGCAGGATAGTATATACATATGGACTCTGTCCTTTAGTGGTCATGCTACCTTGGTTGCTAGATTCATATTATATACACTAAGTAAATTGTCAATTTTTCAGAAGTAACTCTTACATAATGCAGTGTTGGTTTTCAAACACAGAGTCCAGGGTTTGATTTTTGGTCGATAACACTAACTTTTTCTTGAGGCTGATGTACCTTCTCATCGTTTCCTTATAGTGTAAGATACAGTGTAAGATACCACTCCCTAATGACTGAAAAAGGTCATTTCATTTTTGTACATATTTGAAAATGTATTGTGTTTTGTTATCGATATAGATGATGGATGTGTGTTCGACTGTGAACCAGACTTTTCTCTCTGAAGTTGCTTCACAGTCCTGGGGAATGGCCGAGGGCTTACACTGACAAGCCCTGATGCTGAATCACCCTGACTTGGACAACGTGAATGCAAAAGTTTGTTTTACATTAGTGGACATATTTTGTTATAGTGGGGGAAGAATGCAGTGACTGAGTTGAGTAATTTAAAGACCAATCTGTATAGCAACAAATACAGGCTCACTTTGTTTTGCACAGCAGATTAACAGTTATAAATTCCAAAATTGTGTCAAGGATGCTGGTAGAATTTTTGTGCTGTTCCTTACAAATGGTTAGAGGTTATATTGGTCCGGTTAAAAAGAGCCTTTGATACCTTATACAACATATTTTGGGAAGTGCAATTTAGAAGGGAGTGCTAACAAATGTTCTTTTGATCCTTGTGGCAAAGTGCCCTGCCCCTGGGCTATTTATTTGTGTTGTATGTTACGTGTAGGGTGTTAATCTTGGTGTATTGTAGTTGGTACACGGGATATAATATGGGTTATGAACACAAGTGATTTAAAATGTATATTTGTATTTAGGCACAAGGATTGCACAGCACTGCATGTGCAGGTAAAACGTAATAAAATGTGAGCATGTGAAATTGCACTACATTAATTCACGTGCAGTTGTACCGAGACTCCAATTGAATGATTGATTAGCAATCACGTCTCAATACAGCTGCATAAAAGCAGCATGTTTCACTCACTCGGGGTTGTGTGTTTGTAAGTGGAGAACCGGTGTGGAGAGGAGAGAATTAAAAACAAAGAAAGAAAGAAAAGTAAATATAACTAGTGCTGGAAGCGCCAGCACCGTACTTGTTTTGTATTCAGTGTTCGTCCACCCTGTATGTTAGTGCCTATTCATTTTGTTTGTCTGTTTAAATTGGCCTTAAGTGTCGTGTGCTGTTTTTTATTACAATCTTTTATTTTCTGTTTTCATAATAAATGAGTACCAGCGCCTTCATCACCAGTACTGTCTGTTTTGATTTCATTTCCTGGTTCAGACGTCACCACTCGGCTAGCTTTTTGACACGTGGTGTCAGAGCGGGACAACAGCACCTCCAAGCATCAGACCAGGGAAAGTCTGTTTTTATTTTTTTTGTTGGTGTGTTTTTGAAGAGAAAAAAAGAGAAGAGGTTTTTGTCCTTTCAGAAAAAAAAAATGGAAGGCTGGAGCTGGAGAGTTGGCTGCCGGGAACTGAAGGACCTCCTTGGTGGTCTGGATGACCAAGGCTGATGCCTCGCCTGCGGAGTGTACAGGCACACAGTGGCTGTCTGCCCCTTCCAAAAGGAGGAGTAGGAACCGGCCCAGGAGACGAAGGTGAGGAGAAGAAAGCTGCAGCAGTCACAACAACAACCGCAGCAACAGCAGGAGGAGGTCGGGGACGATGGCTTGGAGCCCTTTTTCAAATACCTCGCGGCAGAGTTGTGCCCCGGCTGTGGGGTATATGGGCACACGTTGGCCCTATGCCCCATGCAATACACAGAGGGGGAACTAATGCCTGAGTGGGAGGAGCCCGTACATCCAGAGCCCAGATGGGGGGACCACAAGTGTCCAGCGCCCAGACGGGGGGACCGCGAGCGTACAGCGCCCAGACAGGGGGACAGCGAGCGTCCAGTGCCCAGACTGGGGGACCGCGGGAATCCAAAGCCCGATAGGCAGCTGTTTGCACCTCCACAGCAGAGGAAGAATGCTTGCTGCTCTCGCCTCCATCGCCAGGGGGAAGACTACTCGTTGCTTCCACCTTTGTTGCCAAGAGACTACACGCTGCTCCCACCTTTGTTGCCAGGAGACTACACACTGCTCCAAACTCCACCGCTTCCACCACCAGGACCAGAGCAGCAGGAGCTGCCTCTGCCTCCACCACCTCCATCAGCAGGAGCAGAGCAGCAGGAGCTGCCTGTAACTCCACCACCTCCATCAGCAAGAGCAGAGCAGCAGGAGCTGCCTCTGCCTTCGCCATCCCCACTGCCAGGAGCAGAGCAGCAGAAACTGCCTCTGCCTCCTCTACCACCAGAAACAGAGCAGCAGAAACTGCCTCTGCCTCCTACCACCAGAAACAGAGCAGCAGGAGCTGTCTCTGCCTCCGCCACCTTCACCAGCAGAGGGTGAATGACTCCTGGGTCCCCGTCCACCAGCAGAGGGTGAATGCCTGCTGGGAAAATGAGTGGCCTCAAAATCATAAGTACCAAGAGAGAGGCACAGGGAGCCTTCTCACAGTTTGGAGAGGAATGGAATCTCTGACAATCAGGCAATGGGGTGTGGTGACAGTTCCTCTGAAGAACAACCAGATGATGAGTGATTCAACCTATGGGTTTCTAGTAAGATATATATCATTATATATATATATATATATATATATATATATATATATATATATATATATATATATATATATATATATATATAAACACACACACAAACACACAAACAATGTCTTAGAAACCAGAAAACCAATAAAGATTTAACGGGAGACTGATTTAAAGACCCTGCAACACAGAAGAGGTTAATACAGCACCCAGAAAATTACAAAAGTTCTTAAATTGACCATAATACATTACTAAATATAGAAGTTCACTAAACCCATTGTATTAAAGAAGTTAAGATATTTAGTTAAGATGTTTTTTTTTATATAATTGGTACTGTATTTTGGTTTATGGTTTACTGTGACAGATATTAATTCATATTATTTAGTATGATATATAGCATAACAAAATACGTTCCCATATGTGACTAGTGTCCTATATGTGGGAGGCACAACAATGTTTTTGTTTGTTTTTTTCAATAGAAAGACTAACTTAAAAAATACATGAAATGTTCATAAATCAGATCTGCACACAAGTACAGCAAAGTAAACAGGTTAGTTGGTGTGTGCATATGGTATATACACCATATAGATAATACACCTATTTAACATCAATATTAACTTTTGTCATTTAAAACAAGCAAATACTGCATAAGAAATATTTGTATGAGGTCAAATAGCTCTCATGAAGCATCTGGAAAAAAGTAGGAGTAAACTCATTAATACAGCACCTAGGAAATTACAAAAGGTCTTAAACTGACCCTGATACATTACTCTATATAAAAGTGCACTAATAACATCTTATAAAAAGTTGAGTTATGCAGATTAACTTTATCTTAATTTTTTGTGTAAAAAAGGTGTTTGAAAATTACATTAAAGATAAGGTGAGATAGAGAGGCTGCCAATGTAAACCAGTGAAGATAATTGAATGATGCTTGTTACACTGGCAAATGTTTGACCATCTTAGCTGTTAATTTCAATGCCCTAACTTAACCAATAAAGAAAACACAAGTTCACGAGTACAGAAAGTGCAAAGAGACAGAAAGTTATGCCGAATCCGTTTGGATATTTTTATGTTGACTAAAGCTTATCAATGTTAGTTATTGTAGTTGTATCTTGGTTAATTTGTCTGATATTGTAAACATTGTAAATGGCACATAAATATGCTGAGATGGTTAGTAAATGATAATGTGATAAACATTTACAGTGCAGACTATTTTGTATTATTTATAACTTTGCTGAATAGAAATGGAATACAAGTGTTTCCAAAGATTCCCAAATACTTTTATTTCTGTGCGTCTAAAGACAAATGAAATGTTTTATGAATTAAGTCTACTGTTTGGTAGTCTGTCCTAAACCAGAAGTTTATCAGTCCCAAACTGTTGTGACATAAATTGTATATTTAATAAAATGGGGGGGGGGGGATGTGTTCATCACAATATTCTGCCTTTTATTGAAACTGTGGTACCATTCATTAGTGAATGCTTATATATTTAAATATTTCGAGAGAGAGAGATTCTTATCGTGTTGTGCTGAAATTTTGCAAAATAGGACGTTAAAAGTTATTAAAAGTATCACAATTTTGGGGTATAGGTCTGTACTGTATGTCTTACATTTTTACATGTGTTTCTGAGCTTCTTTTTCTCTGTATCAAAATCAATCTGCCATAATCCATACCCATCAAATTCATGAGAAAGAGTAATGGTATTCTGCTAGATAAGAATACCCATAATTAGAGAAAGCCGCTAGATGGCAGTGTTTTCTAATTATTTTTACCATTCTTTAAAGAAGAATGTGGACAGAAAGTATTGGTTCTTCCATCAGGCAAGAAAAAATGCTCTAAATGGTGTCCTCCTTCAAAGCTTTCGTTTTGGTTACACTATTCAACTAATTCCACTACGAAAAGTTTCACATTTTTCACATTGAATTTGGTCAGATCTTTTTGTGGGTTGTAGTAGTATATAGAGGGAGTCTGAGAAAAATGCTTCTTTCATTTGTTTGGTGTGCAAGGTAATCAAACATGCGATCTTCAGGTGTGAAAAAGTTATTGCCCGCCTAGTTAACTCAAACCAATTAAAGGGATAATTAGGGTCAGCTGTTTGAATGCTTTGGTTAACAATCAGGCCTGATTTGGGCCAGCCCTGCCCATTATAAATCCGACTAACTTTGGCCCTTACCATCAGAGTGAAAAAATTTGTTGATGCCTATCAGTCTGGAAAGGGTTACAAAGCCATTTCTAAGGATCTGGGGCTCCACCAAAGCACAGTCAGAACCATATTGTCCAAATGGAGAAAGTTTGGGACAGTGGTGAATCTTCCCAGGAGTGGGAGTTCTGCCAAAATCTCTTCAAGAGCAAGATGTAAAATCATCAAGGAAGTCACAAAGAATCCTAGAACAACATCCAGGAATCTGCAGGCCTCTGTCGCCTCGGCTAAGGTCAGTGTTCATGACTCCACCATTAGAAAGACACTGGGCAAAAATGGGATTCATGGCAGAGCAGCAAGGCGGAAACCACTGCTCACTAAGAAGAACATGAATGCTCATCTCAAGTTTGCCAAAAACACCTGGATGATCTGGCGAAAACCAAACATTGCATTCCACAGTAAGTACCTCATACCAACGGTCAAGCATGGTGGTGGCAGTGTCATGATTTGGGGATGTTTTGCTGTATCAGGACCTGGACAACTTACCATCATTGAAGGAACTATGAATTTTGCTCTGAATCAGAGAATTCTACAGAAGAATGTCAGGCCATCCATCCGTGAGCTGAAGCTGAAGAGCATCTGATTCATGCTGCAAGACAATGATTCGGAACACACAAGCAAGTCTACACCAGAATGGTTGAAGAACAAGACATTTAAAGTTTTGGAATGGCCTAGTCAAAGTCCAGACCTAAACCACATTGAGATGTTGCGGCAGGACCTGAAACAAACAGGTTATGCTCGAAAACCCCAAAATGTCAGAGTTGAAGTAGTTCTGCATGAAGGAGTGGGCCAAAATTCCTCCACTGCGCTGTGAGAGACTGATCAATAACTACAGGAAGTGTTTGGTTGCAGTTATTGCTGCTTAAGGTGGCGTAACCAGTTATTGAGTCTAAGGGAGCAATTACTTTTTCACACGGGGACACTGGGTGTTGCATAACTTTCTTTAATAAATAAATGAAATAAGTATCAAAATGTTGTGTTATTTGTTCACTCAGGGTACCTTTTATCTAATATTAGACTTTGGTTGAATATCTGATAATATTCAGTATCAAAAATATGCAAAAATGCAGAAAATCAAACAGGGGCAAATACTTTTTCACTGCACTGTATGTCTACATGCCATGGACAAGGTTTGTAAAGGATGGTGTTCCCAGATACAGACCTTGCCGAAGAGTGTTTGTTTACAATGGGGAGGTGCAGATACTTTGTTGATAAATCCATGGTGCAATTATGTAATGTGGAATTAACAGAAGTTCTGTTATTACCTAGTAAGACATCATCACAATACCATTATCCCTTAAGGTTAACACTAAATAAAATGATATCTACGTAATAAAAGTGATAACTACATTACCCATCACAAGTTTATGAGGTCTTCTGAGAGGATGAAATCCAAGAGGGAGTAAAGGTCTACTAGCAAGGTAGACAAATGTCGGTAAGTACACCCGGTGTGTCTTCTAGCTACAGCTGTTATGTCAGTTGCAGTACGTGCTGCTTCTTTTTCAAACTGCAACCACTATTAGACTGGGGGGTGAAACACCATTTTTCACATTCCATCTTCATTGTTAATTATCTTGAATGGTAGCCTATTTTTTTTCTCACCCATTACTTCAACGTTGACTGTTCCCATCGCAAATTTCCCCTTTATTGCGTTTGCGTGCACCCAAGCCTCCATCGGGAACTGAAATTGACATGACAACTGGATTTTACATAGTGATTGCATTTTAGTTTTTTAAAATAATTTTATCACATAACATATGTTGATTCAGTTAAGACATTTTTAAAATAAACTAATAGTTGGCTTTTTTTTCCTTCCAAAACTGACTAAATGTTTTGTTTGATTTTTAATTTTTTTTCTTTTTTTTATTGTACGCATTCTGTTTTCTTGTTTCTTATTTCTGTGATGTCTGTGTGGTCTTTATCATTTTTATTGTAAAAGAGCTTTGGGACACTTTTGTATTGTATGTAAAAAATGCAAAAGTGTTAGGCTAATATTGTCCATTTTTTATGCTTTCGTTTTTATTTGCAACCTGCAGTTTGATGATTTCTGTTTGTTTTTTTTTTTTTTATAGCTTAGAGTGCAGCAATAATATATACTTGTAGAGGGAATATCTTTGTTCTCCTCCAGTGTGAAATAATCCTATATAATTTGTAAATATTATACCAAACTGTGGCAAAGTGGTTTGTAGTGCACGTGTTGAGGCGATACAGTGCTAATAACAACAGTTCCAATGGTGAAAACGAAGCTTTATTTGTTACTTTAAATAATAATACTGACTATATACAGCGGTGTGCAAAGCCAGTCAAAACTACAGGGTTCAGTCCTGAAAGAATAATAACACACACACACACAAGATACACAGACACAGTCATGAATCCCAACAGTGAGTGCTCCTTGTGTAAGTGGTGAATTATACAGTAACAGTGAAACAGTAGTGCAGTGTAGAATGGGGTTGATGCTGGCTGAATAGCGACAGCTCCCAGATTTAGTCTTCTATGAATAAGGGTGACAATTGATAGACAGACACACACAACACAACAAAAACTCACGGTTACTTTTGACTTTTACTGTCCTTCACAGGTCTTTCACAACCATAACAAAGGAACAGATCGCTCAGCCACATTCCCTGATATACCTTCAGTCACGCCCCCTTTGATAGCGAGTGCGATCACGTCTCCTCCAATCCATGACTGCTACATTGCTTATCGCCGAAAGGCGCTAACTTCTAGTATTGTGGCTTCACCCCCTTTTTGGATGGTCAATTTCTGACTGACACTGGAATGAACTGTCAAACCATGCAGTCCGGCCACACTGTTCCTGTTATATTGTGCCTTCACAGGTTGGGTGGGAGATTGGCATATCTCTCATTTAATTGGAATGCTTCCTAGTTAACAGAGAACAGTTCAAAAAGATAGTTATTGCATTACATATCATTATTAATTGTAGCCACTCTTACTACTTGTGTGTTCCTTAGTATTCCAGCAATATCGTCATGGAACATGTCACAATTGCATGTTTATCACATAAAGTGGTCAGCACATTTCTGTCAAATACTGGTGTAAAAACAAAATGCAGGTGCATTCTATTGACCGGACAAAATGTCAGCTAGTGCGTAATCTTCCTTCACAATCTTGGAAACTTGATTATACACTTCCTGAGTTCAGTTAAAAATGTGCTGATGAATTCCTTTGCTTTCCAGGTTTAGAGGATAATGACATATAACAACAGCCTCTTCTCTCCTACTGCACATACAATCCAGTACAGTTTATCTGGAGCTGGTGTTAATTGTGGTTGTAAGCAATGTGTCCTTGCAGCTAGATAGCCTCATATGTTTTGTTTTCAGCAGACCACATCAAGTGTTAGACTGTCCAGATGCTGGATGTTACATAAGTTACATTCACCCTCCATTTAGTCAGCACTTGTTTATTCTAGCATAAGTAGGCAAATTATGACTGTCCAAAAGCAAATCTTTATAATTGTTTTCATAACCCATTTTGATATTGTTGTATTCAAGTTTTGCAAATATATTTCAAATATAAGGGGCATGATAGCAGGTACCTGACTTTTTAGAGCATCTGTATCCCAGACTGCAACCAAAACCAATAAATCAATGAACACTGTGTCACGCTTCTTGAAGAAATGCCAAATGTCTCAGAATACCGATCTATATGTGGTCAAGATCAACTGCCAACAGACAGAGTGAGACATCACCAGCTGGAGAGGATGCTTGTAAGAATTATTTTGAGTTGAAAGTAGCTATACAGTTATAACAGATTCATGGTTATCTCCCTTATAAGTTGTCGGACAATGTTTAAGCAATTTAATTTAATGAATGTTAAAACATCTAAGCTTGTTTTTGAAAACAAAACAAAACAAACAAAAAAAGAATATCTCGAATTTTACAAATACTATTAATACACTAGGTTTTGTAATCCTTGTTGAAGAGTACTGAAGCCTGATTAGTCAATGTGACACACACACAACAAATTGCTGGTATCAGATTGACAACAAAATCTGCAAAAAATCTAGATACACACATGACAAACTTGAATTTTTCCAAGACACAATTATCAACAAGAATAAAATTTGAGTATTTAACACTCTACACATTGAAATTAATTGATTGCTTAATTGTATTATGTGCATAACATCAGTGACACACATTTGAACATGAGACATGTGAAAATCAAAATGCCTATAGCCTTGGTCTCTTGAGGAGATCAGGTTTTCATAGTTTGAAAATGATCCAAATTCTTGTATCTGTGACAGGTTATAGGATCATACTGGTGAAGTTCAGCCTCCCGAAGGGTGGTGGCGCAATGCTCACTGACTCCTGATATCTTTCACCAAGATGGAACAGACCGTAAGTCTATGGTTGCGTTGCAGCAGTCATCTTGATGAGGGTAATCCATACAAATGCTTCAAAACCCTACTTAAGGAAGACAGCCATTGTTGATACACCTGTTAGTAACAGGTGTATCACTGATTCTGTAGGTGGAGTTATGAGGATATAAGGGGAACATGTGGGATATGGAGTTTGTGAGCCTGGGAATGTGAGGCGGGATGGTATCAGACCAGATACAGCATGTAAACACAATGTGGTAAAATAACATTGTCTTCATTACTGTTGAATACACTATGGCAAGTGAACGAGAACATGGGCGGAAGAGATCCAGGATGGGGAACTGTTGAGTCGGCTGGAGATCACTCACTCAATAAAGCCTGGGATTATTACAGTGTGACTTTATTAGTGGTTCAATCGGCACCCTAATTTCTTATTTGATTATCGTACAGGCATTTATCAGCAATAATCGATGCATTGACATGGCTAACCTTAACAGATTGGACATTCCCTACATCAGGTATGTTGTCTTAGACTTCACAGTAGGAGGAGTGACCGTCCCAATGATGTGGTCTGCTGGAGTATATTGTTCCAGAAGAAGCCTCCAGGGACCTCTACCTTTGTGTCCTATGTGGAACCAACGATTAGCAGACAGTGGGAGCACATTCTCGCGGTTGACCCACCACTTTTGTCTGGATTCCCCCGAATAGTGAGATGGTGGTTTGGGCCTGAGTGATAGAGATCCCGTCTGACCCGGAATTCTGCGCTCTGGTGGAAGCCATACCTGGGGATGAACCTTGGCAGATCTCAAGAATACTAGTGAATGTGAAGCAAGGACAATTCCCGTTATGGATTCGTGGAGAAAACGATGTGCCAGGATGCTTGAAGGGAGAGTAGTGGGAGAACGTTCCAGCCCCTGGCCAGCCCCAGTGGTCCTAGTTAAGAAGAAGGATGGATCCTGGAGGTTTTGTGTTTATTACCAGAAATTAAATGCACTAACCCATAAAGATGCCTATCTCCTCCCCAGATCGAAGAGTCCTTAAGAGCCTGAAATAAGCAGTGTGGTACTCAACTTGGACTACAAAGTAAACCCACAAGACTGGGAGAAGAAGGCTGAGTTTGAAAGGATGCCATTTGGACTATGCAATGCCCCAGCCACCTTCCAAGGATTGATGCAGCGCTGCCTTGGAGGACAGAAAAATGATTCTCTACTAATCTATTTGGATGATGTGATTGTTTATTTGCCAGATTTTGAGACCCATCTGATACACCTGGAACAGGTCTTTGAGAGGTTGTAGAGCCACAGATTGAAGCTCCAACCGAAGATGCGCCACCTACTCCAGAAAGAGTTTTGTTACCTGGGTCATATTGTTAGTCCAGGAGGAGTGGCTCCAGACCCAGAGAAGCTGGCAGTGGTGTGAGGATGGGTTCCCCCTTCTACTGTCCAACAGGTATGTTCCTTTCTGGGATTTGTGGGTTACTATTGGCAGTTTATTCCTGCATTTGCCAAGGTTGCTGCACCATTACATGCCTTATTAGTAGGTACAGCGGTACTGGGAAAGAAGGCAGCTGTGTTAAATTGGACCCTGTTTGTCAGCGTCAAATCTAAGGGCATACAGAATTTTATGGGGATACAGAAATCTGCTTAACACCGGGCCGCCTCCCCTCATCCTACGGAGACCCACTGAATAGGTAGCTAGTGCCGGCTGGTGCTTCCTTGGTCGCTGTCATTTTGTGAGAGCCAGACTACCTGTGCCCATATACTAAAATAAAGGGTGTGTAACGCATGCAGCATTTTGCATGTTATGATGACTGGCAAATGAATAATTTAGCTGGCCTTAATCGTGCATGTTATTATATTAGTGAATAGCGGTCATGCCTTCCTTTTTGCACACAGTATGGGTTTTTCTTTCCATGCAGTATTTCAGGATCAAGAGAGAAAGAATTGATGTTGTAAATCTCTCTCCTGATTGGAAACAGCACCGGACAAAGTTGGTAGTACACTTTACCATAGACGGGATGACTCGACAGCCATCTTGGGTAAAGTGCGTAACTACAAGTACTCTAAACAACTCCATTGCAATCAGATACAGGTCAGGCAGTGATTGGATAGACCATGGCAACGGACTGGTTGCAGGGAGGAGTTTGGTGGTACAAAGGGGATGCAGTTGCATGAGTATGGCCCACTTGTGCTGAAAATGTAACTGATGGAAGGAGCTGTGCTCTGTTGCTTTGTTACATGTTTAGTTTTTTTGTTGCAGAGGGGGATTAAGAGCCAGAGGCTGCAGCCACGGAGTCAGTCCAACATCACACTGAGAACTTCCCGACTTTCAAGAGTACACTTTTGTGCACGGGACGTGTGATTACACTTGTGAATTGTTGTTTTGTTTTTGAGCTTGAACGCTCGCCGTGTGCCTCCTGATGCCATCGCTGGTAGAAAGGCGGCACTTGTTGTTATTATGTAATAAAAACACTGACATTTTTGGATGAATTACTGTCTGGACCTTGTATTTAAATGTTAGGTTTTCTATTAGGGTGTGTTACAACGCTGTTATATGCATTGTTAACACTTAAAAGTTCTTGTTCTATGTCAACATTGACAATAAGACATCAGATTAAAGTACAGCCCTTCCCAATGGTGATTTACATGTTAAAAATAATAAACTGTAAAAAGATTACAGTTCACTAATTAAAAATACATACATTGTTAATTGTACTGTAACATCGTTGTTGTATCGCTGTTCAAATAACTTGGCTTAGTTTCTCGGATTCAGCTTGAAACAATGTTAAGACAAAATTCTGTTTACTGCAACTCATCTGAAGGCAAAAAATGTCTAATGGTTGCATCGCAATGACATTTGTAATTATGTCACCTTTATATATCTGAACACTTTATGTTTTAAAATAGCATAAATTGCTTTGTTGATTGACAAAAGGGAAGAGAATAATCCATTCCAAATATTTTGTGGAAATGATACTTATGTCTAACAGTTTTCTATACCGATGGAAGTGCTTCAAACTGCAGTTTGTAGATTATGCAATATTATGTAAACTAAAAAGTGAATTATTTGACAACAGTTCTTCTGTTTTTCAAAAACTGCATTTGTGGACATGTTATCTGTCAAAAAAATTTTGATTTCAAATTTAAACAGCTTGAGCACTGTCAGATTATTGCTTATATGTCTGTAACACAGTTGATGCAAAATTCTGTTTAGAGTGGGATTTATGATTCATTATTCGCAGATTTTCTGTTAAACTTTATGTCATTGCTGTCATACTGAAAGATCACCTTTGCCTCTACAAAGTTACCACATGTAATTCCAGGAAAATGGCAAAGACTGCCAAGAAAACATGTTATTCAAGCCACTGGAAAGGAATCTGTTCTTTGTCCTCCCCACATTTAAGTAGCCAACCCTTACCTTAAAATGTATAAACCAGATTTTTACTGACCTAATTTCACTGTATTTTTATTGTGTTTGTTAGTAAGTGAGTAATTCCCCCCTGGGCTAAAACACCAACAGGTTAAAGACAGTTAAAAAGGTGATATTAAAAACATACAGCTATAGCAAAATCACCTAGAATTGTAGGATTGAGAACATAATTTAGATCTTTTATTTACATCATGTAATCAGAGAAACTACAAAAATGTTATTGGAAAAGTCTATCTGAAGTCATGATAGTAGTACAGTATTTCATGTATTTTCAGTATATGGAAAACTACAACGTGGTATGTAATTCAATATGTTAACATAACAATATTAAGCAGGTTTCATTTGACTTTATGAAGCAAAATGTGTTAATTACATAACGTGATGCAAAATATGTGGCCATAGCTGTAGACATGCTTGTCTTTGTTCTAATCATGTTATTAATTATTACATTGAATCAACAGAATCTGTGCTTAATCATTAATTACACCTATATGGTATGGACTGGCTCTCAAGGAGAGGAGTTGCCTACCCCTGGTTTAAGAAGTTAAGAATACAGAAACGTCTTTTAGTTGTTAATATTCTGTTGGCTCTAATAGTGTACCTAAAAACACATAGGAGTTCAGACGATCACTGCAATTGAAGACAGAATATTATTTATGACTAGCTTCCAATTTAGTAAGAGAAATTACTGAGTTTGATAGATTTTTCCAAGGCACACATGACAAATGAAGTGAAGGGTAATCTAAGGAAATCCTAAATCCTGATTTATAAGTAGTTCCCTGCTGCTAACGTAAACATGATTCATCTCAGTAGCACAATTAGAAAATACCAACAACAACATATTCACAATCGAGATACTTACAAAATCCTATCTATACTTGGCACATAGCTATATACAGTAGTGTAACGGGGTGACTGCACCTTAAATTCCTCCCTGACAGAAATACTGAAGCCTTAATTAGGTAATTGTTAATTATTGATTAATTAGGCTCCAGCCACACACTATAAAAGGGGATCAGAATTCCTTTGTCTGGGTGGAGTATGACGGCGGGCGGGCGGGCGGACGGTCCAACCAATAAGGAAAATGAATGCTACCTATTTTTTCAACAAAGGTACTTGTTGTGTTTATTTTTGATTTGTATTGTGTGGAAACCTTATTTTGTGTTTGAAAAGTGTATTTATTATTTTTGTTACTTTTTTTATTGTTGAATAAATATCAGTGCAGCAGAGCAGTTTCTGCCCTGCAGTACCTTTTCGTTTGTGTGCTTCCTGGTCTGACGTCACCGCACAAGCCAGCCTGCCACACGTAGTCAGTTTAGAATACATACAGTATATTTACATTGTGTTTTTTGTTCCTTGTGTTAGGTTCCCACAAATGAGCCAGTCATGTTTCAGTTACTTTTCCTCTGTTGATGGCTTACCTACTTCCTCCCAACAAGATGTTTGCAGATTTGAACAGATTTGTCAGCTTGTTTCCCTTCTGAGGCACTCTTTTGCAAGGGTGTAGTAGTGAAGGGCCTGTAGGTTCATAGGTGGTGAGCTTCAGTATCTAGTTTCCTATTAAAGTGTTACTGAACAAGCTGTACTTTCCCTAGTTTTCTATTTTTTTTGTACCTATTCCTGCAATATCTTCAACACTATTGAGATTGTTTTTAATTTCCATTAACATGTCCCTGGCCATAAATCAGTTTTGAACAGGTTGGATTATTGCAGTAGGTGTTATGAAAGATATTTTAGCGGGAAGACCCGAAGCATAACCAATATGAAAATAAAAGAATTAGTCAAAACTGATTTATGACTAGGGATAGGCTAATAAAAATATAAAACCAATCGCAATTATGTAAAGATATTGCAGGAATATGCAAAGGAGCCTGTTCTGTAACACTGCAGGTTTGTTAGCTATGTGAACAGCTTTGTGAGACAAAATAATATATCCCAAATAAGAACATAAGAGAACATAAAAACAAGTACATTAAGTTTCATGTACACTTTTTATTTGTTTGACAATAGTAGTTTAATTTCAGACATACTTACATGTATACCACAAACAGTGTAAACTTTTAATAAACAGTACAGTGCTAATAGAGGAATATAGTTTATTTTACAAATATATGACATGTGCTGCTGTTTAGCAGGATATAAATGTAATTTAAGTAAATTCCTGTGTATATAAATGACAATAACGCTTTACATAAATCATCCTTTATTGTGTGCCACTGGAACACAGATTAGAAATTACAGTAAACAAAGAAAACAACACTTACTGTTTTGGTTTAATCTTGCAAGGCTGTGTTGATCAAATGGTGCTTGATCTAAATAAATGCCTTAGTGAAAGATTGATGCACCATACAGCAGCAATTTGAATAATATTGGTTAAGTTATTCTAACTGTTTGGGAAATTTTATTTATAAAAAAAAAAAAGTAATTTTCTTTAAATAACCCATATGTTAAAATGTTGTGAGTATGGTTATCTGCCTCAAATGTACAGTGACCCATATATTGTATCTCCAAATTTCAATATATCATAACATTTTCATAAAAAAAAAAAACATTGAATTAAAAGTATATCACTATACCTGCTTGAATGATATAAAAACATCAAGCATGTACAGCACATTCCCTTTAACAAACACCAACCGCTAGACACTAGGTTTTATGAGTACAACAAATATATTTTAAAAACCCCTCAAAGTACAAATAGAAACATGAAAAAGAGCATATCTTTTCTAGATACAGGACGTATAGCAACAATTCATATTGTTGATGTGTGCGATCATTCCAGATGATTAGGAGTTTTGTAGTTCTAATAGTGATGGTTTGAGGGTTTTGTCTTTACTGCTCAATCTAACTGGCAACCGTCTTTCTCACAGCACTGACTGGTTTTGCTGTGTATTTACTTTAAATGGAATTGACCTGGAATACCACTAGTTGGATTGAGCAATAGATATTTTTTCTTAGAACTTGGAACAGGTCAGTATGATTGAAAACATGCTAAAAAGTTAAGAGAGATATCAAAAATAGTATATCTCCTTTAATGCTTGTGGCCCATGTCAGCAAAGTAATATACAGTACACTCTCGCTAACCTAAACACTGGAGCTAACACTACATACCAAACTTGTAAATCATTATTGTATGTTAAGTATGTAAAACATATCTGGATTTTTTAAACTTAAATTGTTTATTACTGTTTATTGATGAAATACAAGTATAAATCACATTACATAAAAAAAATAAAAAATACTAGACAAGGAATGTTTTGTACCTTACAGATTACAATGAATATTCTGAACAGTGTCTCACATAGTTTTGATTACGAAAGTCTATTGTACAAACCCTAGCTCCACAAAAACCAGACCTACATGTTATACCCATAAAGAACAGTATACATTATATGCAAAAAAAAAGAAACAGTTATTCTCTTTGATTCATTTTTATCGGCAACTAATATAATTCAAAGCTATAAAAGAACAGTCTACACAGAATGCTGTTTAAGAATAATTTAAAATGACATTTAAAAATGTGTACATAGTATAGAACATAACAGTTACAAAAAAATACATAGAAGCACCATAAGGATAACAGTACTGCCCCAATATATATTTTTATTTAGAATTTCTGCATAGTCCAAGACTGTAGTAACAATTACAAATACAAATTACTATATAATGGTCCTAAATGTGAAGATGAACCATTCATAATTCATATCCAGGTAAGTAGGACAGAAAGCATTAATAGAAACCAATGTGCTATTTTGATGATCCTATTCTACAATAAAACCACAGGGTACCCTTAACGAAAGGATACAGAATAAATAGCTTTAGACTGGTTACAGTATTACAAATATAAGTACACAAGCACCTTTTATCATTTTGTATGCTGCAGGTGGTACCCTGCCTATTCTGTTAAATTCAAACTGTTGCCAGCACTGGTTGTGCTGAGATGGCTCACGAGGCTGCAATTAAAAAATTCATTACCATCAGCCAATCAGCTTCCAGCTATAACAGGCATCTAACAGGATGTAGATGGTAGGGATGGGGAGTTGATCCCAAAAGAAAAGATTCCTGATTCCATTTCTGTTCAGTATGGGATTTGATTCATAGACAGTCGACTCCAGCACCAGAATCAATTCCAACTCACGACTCAGTGTCACTTTACATAATATTATTAATTGACTTTTGTAATATATATATATATATATATATATATATATATATATATTATATATATATATATATATATATATATATATATATATATATATAATTTATTTTTTTGTTTTTTTTTTTTTTTTTTTTTTTTTTTTTGTTTTTTTTTTTTTTTTTTTTTTTTTTGTTTTTTTTTTTTTTTTTTTTTTTTTTTTTTTTACTGTTACTTTTTTTGTTATTTTACATTTTATTTTATCCTATGTTCTTTTTGTTAGTAAATACTAGGGGGTATTAGGACATATTCAAAACTTTGTGTTTTTGTGAATTAGGTTAAATACTGGTTGGCACTGGTTAGCGCTATTGTTCCGGTACACAGCCGAGTGAGTTCACTGGTGTGGACACTCAGGGGCTCGATTTGTCTTTTTTTTATGTCTTTCTAATCAATAAAATTGCATTGTACTGAAAATCTTGCTTATTCAACCTGCCATTATAGTATAAATCAGTTTCATGAACATGAAACAGACTGCTACATTTCTGTTACAATGATGTGAAGCCACTGCTGTAGTAACATATCTTAAAAAACAACAAAATAAAGTCATTCTAAATACAGTTTATATATTCTGTTCAATAATTGCCATAAATTCACAGACCGGGAATCGATTCTAGAATCGACTTGCATATTTTTGGAATCACCCAACCCTAGTAGATGCCTGCTGGAACATCACAGCTTCACCTGTGAATTAAATTTAACATCAATCCGCACAAGTAACGTCTTTTTAATTTTAACTTGCTGAATTGAAAGCGCAGTTCATCTATTGGTCAGCAAATACTAAACAAGAACACAATTTGTCCAAATTAATTTTTTTATACACCAAAACCAGCCAATCAACCTCGATGAAAGTTTTTGGTGCTAATGAATGTTTTGCAGAATTCTGTCTGTGGTCAGGCAGCCTTCAGGTTTCAGTATTAGCGGTGGACGGTGTTGTGGATATTTCCATTAGCCTAAATAATACCTCATGACTAAAAAAAAAATCTTCTACTTATATGGAGGCGTTTTCAGTTCAGGAACCACGTACACAAAAGCGAAGATGGTTTGTGAACTGTTTGTAAAACGTGTAAAAGAATAAAAGTATGTGTAACTTTTTATTTTTTTTAATTAGGATTTGAGTGCAGGTTTGTGCATTTGTGTAAGTTTTAGCATTTACGTTACCTTTAGGCCCTAAAATCTATTAGCGAAAAAAAAAAAAAGTTTAGTAAATTAAAATATCTAGTAGCCTAAATATGCTAATGCTGATCATGCAGTTTGTTCTGGAAGTGTGTGTTCATGAAGTTTATTCAAAGCCTCTTCCTGGCTTGTTAGAGAAGAGAGCACCGTGTCTATGTTGTTTTTATGGCATGAATAAAGTTACTGAAAGCAATCAGTCTGCATCCAGTTGCTTGATTTCTACAATTTATCATTCAAACCAGAGAACTAGTTGCTATTGTTGTTGTGGTCACTGTATATTATCGCTGCCAGCAAACACTATTTTCATTTTCTTTTTACCTTTTATTTGCTATGGTAAATTTAAATGGATAGATTGAATGCATCAGACTTTAGTCTACATTAAAACACAACATTGAGAGGGTGTGTACAACAACTGAGATTTCTTTCACTGAGCAGAAAATAGGTACCTTGCATAAATGAATACTATATTTACGTTATGGCTTTTCTGGCGGATTGATTTGGAACAGTGATTAAACACAGTTTGAAAGATAACATTCAAGGTCAATAAACTGAAATTTGGGACCTCATATTGACCAATCAGCTTTAAGAAAATCTCTGATCCATTTTCTTATGCTGGTTCAAGACCTATTATGCTTGTTCAATAGAAAAAATAGTTAATGTATGATGAACACAGTTTAAATGGGAATTTATAGACAAAATACTTTTTTGTGCAAATCCCACGATAAGCCTTTTATTGTCATAGAGAGCTGAATTTGAGATACCTTATTTAAACCAATATAGGTAGTTTGAGGTGACACCTGGAAAGCACATGTTGTTGCTGCATGTGCCTCCATAACTTGGTGGACATGCTGAGCAAGGAACTCCTACTTTGTAGGGAGCATCTCCAATCCAATTCCCTCTAAAATAAAAAATTAAAAAAATATATATATATATATTAGTAACATTAGGCACCAGTGCCACGAAAAAGTAGCAGAATTATAGCAAGTGATGATGTTATTTCATTATGGTTTTGTTTGGTACAACGGCACTGGAATGTGCATAGTCAGCATAATTGGAAGAACACTCTCTAGCTCAAAGTGTGACAATATAGTGTATTTTCCAGCACAGAGCATGTAATAATGAGGTCCACCTAGCAGTGAATAATAGTAATTGTGCTTTCTGCTTTCTCATTTGTTTGATCACTGGGACGCTGTAGAACAGATCATACACAAATTAAAAAAATAATAATAATAATCTGTGGTGTACGTATATAAAGATTATTTACTTACTTTGGTGAATAATTGCATACCAAGTATGTAGCTCTTCTCCATACTGATCCCCACACATTCATATTATGACAAGTGTTGACTGCACAGCCAATTCGATTTGAAGTGGCCCAAACCATCTGAAAAAATGAAGTGGGCTTGTGTCAAACTCAATTTTAAATTGACTTAAGTGTCCCATTTAAGGTTATAGAGTCTACATAGTTACCTACCTGAGTATAATGTGTACACATCGGCCCATAGCACTTTAGAGGGCACCTGGGATTGCAGTCACGAGGGTATGGAAAAACATAGTCATTGACTTCATCATACCAGGGCTTCACAAGCTGAAGAATGGATCGGTAGCTGCAAACAGTAAACCAAGTATGTCTGTAACATGTACATCCCCTGCGACATGATAAGCATGACATATATCAAAAGTATAGAATAGTATCGAATACAAATTAACAATGAAATGATTCATCCCAACTTGACAAGAGATTCTCCAAATATAAACAAGAAGAGTAACACACAGATGAACAGACAGACAAGCACCCCCATATATCCCCAGAATAATACATTCTCAATAGCTTGTGCTAAATAATGTTAAGACCAAGTTTGATGAAAATTAGATCAGTGGTTCTCCAGACATGTGGAAAAATGTTTAAAGCATGACATATGTACGTAAAGATTGCATCTATATACCCTATGTTGGGGGCAACCAAGCATGTTATAATAAGAGGACCTTCTTATTGTTTCTGGGAGGTTTATTAGCTTTTACTGCATTGAAACTCATATTCATTTATGAGTTTATAATCATAATGTGGCTCTGCATATAGCTACAGTGACAATACTTGGAGTATGCAGGAATTGTGTGGTTTTAAAGTTTGGTTCTACATATCTTTCATCTCAGGCCAAGAGTACTTCAATCTGAATCTTGGAAGTAAGCTAAGTTCAACTTGGCCCAAGTACACTTAATGTAGGGTCTGTGGTCAGTTTTATAGTCAGACAAATATGTTTTTTGTACATACCGTCCGGTTCTCACAGATAAGTTCTGGCCCAAGAATCTCAAAAGATATTGAGGTCCATGCTCCCAAATGCACGTGGCTGCCCAGGCTTCAGCTGACTTTGCAAGATTCTCATCCCACACCTGTAAATTGCATTATATACATGATTTACAACAGCTTTATATCATGATCTGCTCATCTAGAATAGCAGTTACTGGTTGATTCATAGCACCAGTTCATTCTGGTAATGATCTGTACATGTCAGGTCAAATGTTAACCATCTACATTGTTTATATTGCGCAATCTCATAATATGCTTTAATAGGTCTTTCAGTTTGTTCAAAGATCACACATTAGCTATATATATATATATATATATATATATATATATATATATATATATATATATATATATATATATATATATATATTATATTAAGGAACCCCCTTTCATTTAGGATGTATGTGTTTGAAACTGGCAGCTACTGTATTTTTGGCACATGACATAACTAACCAAAAGATAATAATCACATCAGAGCATATCTTTCTTCATTCACTTATCCCCCAGTGGTTATAGTGGCAAGTACCGAGCTGCTCTGGGTATAATTCAATTAATTTAGAGCACAGAAGAGTTGAAAGGACCCCAGAAAGTGCAAATCTTTGAGGAAAGTTTGGGTCTTTTTATTTTTAACATATGTCATTCAAATAATCCCTCAACTGTGTAACAGAGCGATTTGAGAATAAATAATGGATTGTATTGCTCTTTTTAACCTTGGCAAGTACTTTTCTTAATTTTATGAAATTGTGTCACCATTGTATATTTTACTGATGCCTATCCCTTACTGTTAAACCTTCCTAGTGGATGTTTTTTTTCACGGCTCATTTGCACATTTACTAGAAAATAAATGTCAGTCCCAGTTAATCACAGGATGTAACAAATTCCCTTGTGACTGCTTTCTATAGATCTTTTTGGCTAATGTCTAAATGGATAAGTCTTTTCTGGAACATCTTGGTTTTCTGAAATGCCTCAAGCTGCAGACCAGCTGTTGAAACCAGAAGCCCTTTTCTAGCCCATTTTTTGAAGTCTTCTCTAAAGTAAGTCCTCTTAAAACTTCTTAATGTACCTGCATTAATTATATTCTATTCATTAATTAATTCAAACGCATAGTTAAGAAATAATAGAAATTCAACTTTAAGTGCTTATCAAAGTAGTCCATACAATCATTTGCCGTTTTGAAAAAGGAAATGTCCAATTACCTTAACAAAATAAAAAACGTCATATCTGATTTAATGCCCCCTATCAACATTCCAAGGATACCACAATGGAAAATACCTTTTGAAGGTCATAACATAAAAAACTCACCATGTACTCCATGTTTGAAGCAGGTGGGAAGACTTTGCCTCGAACTTTATTGTGGTAATCGAGAATAGCAATCATATCGTCCTGGGAAATGTATCGCCTCCGTCTAGTTTTGTGGATATTCGCAGAGTCCAAATGATGTTTCAAAGCTGAGCCGATGTCAGTGGCATTCCTTGGTGCTGACAACGTGTCAGTGGAATTGGTCACTACCCATGCACTTGCTCCGCAGGCGATGCACATAACAAGAGCTTTAAATACAGATAGCCTCATGACTCCCCTCATCTTTTAGCCTCCTCGTAAAATTTCAGAAGCATGTATTGCAACCCAAGAGTCCTGAAAGTGAAAAAAACACAACATAACATGTTTTTACACATTATCAGCAAGTTATTATTATTATTATTATTATTATTATTATTATTATTATTATTATTATTATTATTATAACTTTGAAAGTCAAGCTTACCTTCTGTCTGTCCTGGCAGAATGTGTACAAAATCCTCCAGTTTTACCAGAGCCTGGATATAACTGTGGGATGCAGCCTGTAGAGAACCCTGCTATATATAGCCGATTTGAGAGTGCTGAAGTTGCTGCTGAGTTTATATGTATTGTAACTGGTACGGTGCAGGAAGCGCTGTTTCTTTGATGGTGCCCCTGCAAACCTCTATATCACCTGAAAAAAAAAGCATCTTTGGAAACGTCATGCTTTTGTCAACACTAGAGACCTGCCCGCCCTCCCAGAAAACACACACACACACACACACACACACACACACACACACACACATCTGCATTCAGTTTGTACAGCTGGCAAAGGTAAAGATGCAGTCAGGTCCTTCATGGCTCAAGAGTATTAGGCAACTGGCCCGTATATGTAGTACCTTATAAGTAATATCTTATTCTGGATATTTATTTCAGTACTTTAAACATAACAAACCTATTGTTGAATACATTAATATTAGATGATATATAGCGTAAATTACTGATGCATTATACTTATAAACAGCCCACCGTACGTCAATAAAATGTTACAATGTAATCTTGCCGTTGTCTGTGATGACTGAAAAGTTTAAAAAAAGAGTTGCGGTGTTAAGTTCCTGTAAAGCGTAGAGTTTAGAGTATTTCTTGCTCATGCTGTATCTATTTGTCAAACAATTTAGAAAAGCACTTTCGGTTAATCCGAATGACGTTAGTTCGTGAGATTAATGACATGATTCAGACAACACTTCGTTTTTGACGTTGTATATAATTACAAGTAATCAATTAAAAGATGAATTACACCATTCAAGAGCGGTCTTCAAAACGCACTTCATTAAATAATAATAATAATAATAATAATAATAATAATAATAATAATAATAATAATAATAATAATAATAAAAGAAATCAGTGTAATTTTTTCTTACTTGTCCCATTATACTGTAAAGATTACACTTGTTCAGGATTTGGATCCAAAAAAAATTTCCCGCTAGTGTTGTGCCAAGTAAAGAACCACTTCAGCAGGTCTTCATTTTCTTTGGCAGCAGGAGAACAAATTAAAGCAACATGACGCAGGAACAATCTTTTAGAAAATCAGTGATGTTCTGAATGTGTCTGGAAATGATGAATCTTTGACTTGCAAAAGCGATCTTCTGGGTAAATAATTGCTTTTTTTTTTCAATAGCAAACTTGGCGTTTGACAGCGATAACTGAATGTCTTGGGTTTTCTTTTGTATCTTACCAGTGGCATACTGTGCTTGGAAGGGGCTGCTTTCACGTGCATCCCCAGCATAAGAGGACACATTTATTCCTCTTTTCCTAGCAGTTGGTTATAGGAGCCATTGTGCTGAATTGTGTAGTAAGTGATAGAACGCTAGGTTATTACCATAACCCTGGTTCCCTAAAAAGAGAATGACAACCATTACCGAATGGGAAGAGCCTCTCTGACCGTAAATCTTTGACCACATAACAGAAGCTGCCCTATCAGGGCCTTGCTGTTAGGGGGAAGTCCCTCCCACCTCCTGTTGAAGAGGGACGTCATCACAGTACAACATCGCCATTTTCTTTCAAAAACAGAGGTCAGCTGGGGACACGACTTCAAAGGGTAATGGTTGTCATTCTCTTTTTCAGGGAACCAGGCTTATGACAACCATTACCGAATGGGAAAGCTGTACCAATGCTGTCATGGCTCAAGATTACCGACAGTACAGCAACACGGCAATAGCAACAGAGCCCACATGACGCCTAAGGGCATGCCGCCTGCAAAACTCTAGAGCCCAGAGAGGGTCTCATTCGGTTTGTCACATCAGGCGGTAAAAACGCACAAATGTCTGACTACCTGTCCATGTAGCAGCATTGAATAACTCATCTAAGGAGGCGCCATGAAGGAAAGCCCACAAAGTTGCCTGGCCCCTGGTAGAATGGGTCGTAATGTCCCCGGGTAATGGGCAGTCCGTCTGTTCATACACCAAGCATGTCGCATCTGTCACCCAGTACGCTAGACGTTGCTTCGATAGGGCCTGACCTCTAGAGCTGGACCAGTAGCAGACAAACAGCTGGTTGGACTATCTCCAGGACACTGTCCTATCCAAATAACAGCGCAGAGCCTGAACTGGGCATAGCGTATGTTGTCTACGGTCCTCCTCTGACTGCGGGGGAAGTCTGAAAGTTTCCAAAACCACTGATTGCTTAATATGGAATGAGGATGACCAGTGACCTCCCTGATGCTTGACCTAACTCCCCTATTAGGTCAGTCATCGGCATAGCCACCGTCTGGAGCTCCCCTGTGTCTGCCTCCGTGGCTCTGTCCTGCAGTCGTTCCTCCAACTGGCTATGGCCATGGCGTTCGCTGCTCGCATGGACAGCACTGCCGATGTCCGTTGTTCTGCAAGGCTTTGACGGGCAGGTTGGGTCCTTATCCCCCTTGTTGAAGGTGGAATCTTGCACCAGCACAGTGACCGTGTTCCTGATGGTGGGAAATGTGCCTAGGCCCACTTCTTGGGCTCTTGCAGTGTGCAGCAGAGACTTTGCTGTTCTGGAGGCTGAGGGTGCAGACGCTGGGTTGCCCCAGGAGGAGCGCACCAAATCCAGGAAGTCCTGGCATAAGGGGAGGGCATGCTATGGGTGTCCTCTCTGCTGGAGGAAAAAATTCCGTGGCTGCAGCTGCACTCTGCATTAGCACCTGGATCTACTCCCTCTGGGACACGTGTGGCAAGGGCGGCAGGGTGCTCCCCACTGTGGTCTGCTCGACGGAGGTGGCTGGGTCCGAAATGTCCAACCTGGATGCCGTGAAGGATAGCTCGTCTGGGCTAGAGGGTCTAGGCAGAGAGGATGGGGAATGAGACTGTTGGAGCTGGGGCTGCCCGGTGGTAGGGGGCAGCCTGCCCTGAGATATTAATAGGGTCTCCAGCATGGTTTGCTGAGCCCTTGCAGTCTCTGCCAGCTCTGCGAAGCGCCGCTCAACTGAACTTGGGCGGCTTCAGGGCGACAGTGATGGCTAACATCTGCACCTACGAGGGTAAGGGGAGCAGTGCCTGTGTGGCGACCTCCTGTCCCCTGGGGAAGGGGAGTGGTGCCTGCACGGCAATCGTCTGTCCCTTGGTGAGTGTCCCTTTGAGTGGTATCTGTGCTTCTGTAACAGTGGTGGGGAAGGGGATGGTGACCCAATTGTGCGGGAGAGTTCCCTGGTCACTGTAGCAAGGAGGTGGGGGGGGGGGGTGGTCCTGGGCGACCTCTGCAGAGGATCTTGGACCACCAATCTCATTCTTCCATGGCTTGAGGAGAGAGATAGGGCTTCTCTCCTTCGCTTTGTTCTCCTCTAGAACTTCTGACAGGGAAAAAAAAACATAATTTTAAAAGGTTTACAAAACTTGAAAAATGTTGCTGAATGTGTCACTCAAGGCTGTTTTAAAAAATTATATTTTTGTCTGCTTGTTAAGTTTTTTCCAGCCAACGCAATATCTTTGTTTAGCTGTACCTGAGAAAATGCAGTGAAAATGAAAGCAGCCATATTTAGCTGGAAACTAGGTATTCTCAGCACAGCTAAGATTTTAGTTTTGGGTTGAAGGCACCAGGAGCTTAGCCTGATTTTTAATTTTTGCTTGTCAGACGCCCTTATGCAGGGCGCATTACACAGGTAACAAGTTATTACAATATAGCTAAGAGATTACAATACAGCTAAAAAAAAAAAAAAAAAAAAAAGCAATACAACTTTTTGTTTGGGGATGTTTTTAGTTTCTGTTTGCACTTCTTTTTTGTGAAATTAAACGGTTTTTGCAGTTATTGTGCAGTGTGTTTGTTTCTGTAGGCTGTATGCATATGTGCTTTGTATTTGTAGTGTACACGTGCAAGTACTGTTATAAACTGCAAAAAATGTTCGCCTTGCTTCACTCGGCACCATACATACTCAGTCTTGGCTACTTTGCTCTGCTCAGACCCCGGGAGATATTTGATGTATTCAGAGTTTTAATTGATTTAAATCATGTTTGTAATGTAAACTATTTCCTGTGACATCAGACCTTAGGTACTGCCCGTCCACCCAAAGTTGGAGCTCCACCCAAATTTCTATTCCTAGCTGCGCCACTGATCTACACATCCTACCCCACAACTTCCAAGTGAAAAAAAATATTCTAGAAATTTTTAGAAAATTAACTAAAAATAAAAACTGAAATAGTTTGGCTGGATAAGTGTCCACGCCCCTTGTAATAGCAATTCTAAATTAGCTCAGGTGTAACGAATCGCCTTCAAAATCACATACCAAGTTAAGTGACCTCCACTTCTGTTAAATTGTAATGTATATATATACAGTGCCTATTGAAAGTCTACACCATTTTGTTGTGTCAGTGTATCAGCGTTTCATGCATTTAAATTTGGATTTTCTTCCACTTATCTACACACCATATTCCATACTGTTAAGGGGAAAATTTTTTATTGAGAGAAAAAAAATAATATATTAAAAATACAAAACTGAAAGATCATAATTGGATAAGTCTCCACCCCCCTGAGTTAATACTTGATGGAAGCATCTTTGGCAGCATTACAGCTGTGAGTCTATTGGGATAGGTCTCTACCAACTTTGCACACCTAGATTTCGCAATATTTGACCATTCTTCTTTACAAAACTGTTCAAGCTCTTGGGGAGCATTGATGGACAGCAATCTTCAAGTCACGCCACAAATTTTCGATTGGATTTAGGTCGGGATCTGACTGGGCCACTCAAGGACATTTACCTTTTTGTTCCTTAGCCACTCTAGTGCTTTGGTTCATTGTCATGCTGAAAGGTGAACTTCCCAGTTTCAGCTTTCTTGCAGAGGGCAGCAGGTTTTCCTCAAGGAAGTCTCTGTACTTTGCTCCATTCATTTTCCCTTCTAGCCTGACAAATGTCCCAGTCCCTGCCGATGAGAAACATCCCTATAACATGATGCTGCCATCACCATACTTCACAGTAGGGATGGTGTTCTTTGGGTGATGCGCTGTGTTGGATTTGCGCCAAACATAATGCTTTGCATTTAGGCCAAAAAGTTCCATTTTAGTTTCGTCAGACCACAAAACTTTTTGCCACATGGCTACAAAATCTCCTGAGTGTTTTTTTGCTTACTTCAAATAGTTTTCAAGGTGGGCTTTCTTGAGTAATGGCTTCCTTCTTGCCACCCTAGCATACAGGCCAGATTTGTGGAGTGCTTGGGATATTGTTGTCACATGCACACTTTGACCAGTCTTGGCCATAAAAGCCTGTAGCTCTTTCAAAGTTGCCCTTGGCTTCTTGGTAGCCTCTCTGATCAGTGTCCTTCTTGCTTGCTCATCCATTTTGGTGGGACGGCCTGATCTAGGCAGGGTCTTGGTGTTGCCATACACCATCCACTTCTTAATAATCATCTTGACAGTGTTCGAAGAGCTTTTCAAGGCCTTTGATATTTTTTATATCCATCCCCTGATCTGTGCCTTTCAACAACTGCCCTGGAGTTCTTTTGAAAGCGCCTTGATGCTCATGGTTAGAGTTACTACCCAGCTGAGGTAACCTACAGGAACTGCAGAATTTATCCTGAAATCATGTAAATCACTACAATTTAATACAGGTGGAGGCCACTTAACTTGGTGTGTGATTTTGAAGGTGATTGGTTACACCTAAGCTAATTTAGGCTTGCTATTATAAGGGGGGGTGGACAGTTATCCAACCAAGCTATTTCAGATTTTATTTTTAATTAATTTTCTACAAATGTATAGAATTTTTTTTTTTTTTCACTTGGAAGTTGTGGGATAGGATGTGTAGATAAATGGAAAAAAAAAACATTTTAATTCCAGGCTATAAGGCAACAAAATGCGAAAATTTTGAAAGGGGGTGTAGACTTTCTATAGGCACTGTATATAAAGAACAAATACAATTGTGCAGAACAAACATCTTCTCCCAGCTAACCGTAGATGTGTAAGGTTAATTATCTTGTAAAAGAAAAAAAATCAAGATAGCATAACAATGTTAGCACAATTTATTTGTCTCTTACTATATTTGACGTTTCGGTAAACCCTAGCCCATTACTAAAATGGGACTACAAAATATAAGACAGGGTGTGGAAATCATTGAAATTTCATTTCAATGCACTGATGCTAGACATCAGACAAGGCATCCTTAGGGGTCCAATCTTAGGGGAATGGTTTTTAAGCTGCTTTATAAAAAAAATATATAAAAAAAAACTGACAGGAAAGCTTTTTTTTTTTTCTTCTTTGATTGAACTTGACCAAGGGACTCATAGAATACAGATATGTAGTAAGTCTGGAAAGCAAAAAGTCACATGACAGCAATATGAAGGCCATCTTAGGTCACAGTTGAAGTTGCATGCTGTAGTTTCATAGAATTTGTGAGTGAAGTGTCCACCATATTGTGGCAGGCTGGCGAGTGGATAGAGGCTCAGAGACAGACTGCAGTTCAAAAAAATAACTATTTTATTATAAATAAACACAAAATGAAAGGGCACAAGGGCCAAAACAAAACAATTTAAACACAAAGAAAGACAAAAAGCAAAATTTACAAAAATAACAATCTCCAGGCTGGGCAATGCCTTCACTGGATTCAAGCTCTCCAAACAACCAAAAAAAAAAACCAACCTGCTTCCTCAGCTCCCTCTCCCCAAATGAGAAGCAGAGGCCTCCTTTTATATCAGGTGGCTGGGCGCTGATTGATCGTTAATCAACCTAATCAACTAATCAACCCCAGCCACCTGAACATAATAAACCCAGGCAGGTAGGGGAAGTTAACCCCATCTCTGCCAATTTAAAGGGCAGATCTTTGCTCTGCCACACATTATATATATATATATATATATATATATATATATATATATATATATATATATATATGTGTGTGTGTGTGTGTGTGTGTGTGTGTGTGTGTGTGTGTGTGTGTGTGTTTGAATACTATAACAGCTACATCCACTGAAGTGAACTTGGTCCTTGGTGGCCAAATTGATACTGCTTCAAGCACCCACCCTTGACATTCATAACATATATAGTTTTTTTTATTTTTCTCCATCCCATACATTAAAGATGTGTAAAAAAATATTTTGAAAACCCATTACACACCAAACTGTTTTAGTTCATGATGCTAAGATCATTATTTTTCAGAAATGTATCATTTACTTCTTTATATTTTGTTCAATCCTTTTTTTTTCTTTTTCTTCTCCTCAGAGGCCCTTAGAAAGCATCACATGCCAGTGATTTTAGACCTAACAGAAAGCACATATTAGGAGATTTAGCAGCACCCTTACAGCTGGGCACCGCCCCCAGTACAGCAGTGAAGATTTGTCTTCAGTTTGAAAGAAGTAACTTAAAGAAAATGATGGTGAGTAAGTAGATTCAAGAAAATGCACAGAGTCCTTTTCTTCAATCAGTTGCCAGGTTTATTGAGATATGCAGGGAGTCTGGTCCCAATACTTGAATCTCCATCAGAATTATTTATTTTCCAAACCTAGAAGAAAAATCAAGTGTAATATTAATTCTTTTGATAACATCTGATTTCATTTAAACCTTCAATGGGGTTATTCTCGCCTTGAATTTTCTTTATTTCATCTGGGAATGTATAGGCTATTAAAGCAGTTTGTAACAGAGAAATATAATACTCACTTCTTAAATCCAGTGATCTGTTTAAGCCTTTGTAAGCTTATTTATTTACAGGATCTCTACTGGTGTTTAAGCGCAAGTCTTTTTAAGTCTGTTTAAGTCTTTTTATTTTTGTCTTATCACAAAACAGCTATTTCTGAGCATATCACCCAGAATCGAAAAAAAACTTCAAGTTAATATCTTTTATACAATCTTTATTGATTTGCACATGTTTGTCCATAGTTTCATATGGAACTTTCCAAATTGGCACCCTAGCCATCCCCCTTTTTTTTTTTTTTTTTTTTCATAAGCAACACTTGTTCCCCAATTTGAAATTGAAACCCTTTAGGTAGGGGCTTAGTCCTATGCTAATTGTGCACTACTTCGATTTGTGCTTATAACTGACAAAAAAACCCTGTAGGGTGATAGTATACTAACACAGACAGCCTAATGTCAACCAAAGATTTTACACTTAGTTGCTGGTCCATTTAGTCTACATTATCCCTCAGTGATATCTTGTATTTGTAATAAAAAAAAAAAAAAAGTTACTGGTATTGGCTTATTCAATTTTCAATTTAATAACCCACTCTCTTGGAGCTGATAAAACAGTAGCCTATTAGTTAGTTATTTAGTCTCTCTGTGTTAGTTTATCTGCCTGTAGCAAACAGATTCCTTTCTCTGTTTTTATTGTTTTTTAAATCAAGTTATAAAACCCTTTTCAAAAACGTGTTAGTTTGATTAATATCACGCCATGCATTTTCAAGAATTTACAAATAAATCTGTTAATTCTTGAAAAATAAGTTTTCAAATAAATCTGTTAATTCTTGAAAAATAAGTTTCTAAAAACTTTCCATAATCAGTACTGCTGATTATCCAGTACCACCATCCACCAAGCCTACAGGCCTATACTGCACTGTAAAATCCCTTGCGCCAACATTCCTATTTCATTTTCATGTGATCTGTGGTTTCAAATATGTATTCATATGTGATTCATAAAATTCACCCGTGTCTTAAACAAAAAATTCACAAACAAACAAACAAACACTTAACTTGCTTCATGAAAATATTTTTAATAAAATATTTCAAGGTTGATTTACTTAATTAGTTTCAGATTTATTGATCTCCAAAAACATTTGTTTTCTTCCTAAGTGTTTTTTCAAGCAGTCAATGTAGCAGCAATCTCTACATTATCTCTCTCTCTCCCTCTCTGCACTTTCTTTTCTAGTTAACCCTTAGAAAAACAAAAAGCTCTGTGTATATCAATATAATCCAACACAAACTTTTTCATTGTTCCTTTGTATATTTGTGTTACTGTTTCAGTCCAAAGGTTGGCCATTCTTTTGGAGTCAAACAATTCATCAGTTAACCTGGATCTCTTTCCCTTATCAAACCCTCTTATGATCGAGGCAAGACAATAAGTATTCATGCTGGTTCTTAGTACGTAGTTTTACTAAGAATTACTTTATCTCCACGCTTAAGCAAAATCAGAATTACTCAAACAATCATTAATAAACAACTTCTTAGTACGTAGTTTTACTAAAGTTACTTTATCTCCACGCTTGAGCAAAATCAGAATTACTCAAACAATCATTAATAAACAACTTCTTAATTATATTTTAATGTGACCTTTTAATTTTATTTTTACATGTATTCCTCAAAGTTGATATAGAATCTTTAGCATTACAGCTTTTGTTTTTTTTTTTTTTTGTGGGCTACCAGTCTTGAATTGCCTTTGTCTTTTTCTTCTTACGAGACACACGCTCTTGATCTGTTACATGAACATGTACATTACTGTTCTGTACATAGCTTCCCTTTTTGCCATGTTTTAAAACATAGTCTATGTTCCATATTCTCCAGTCATCCATTTGATGACCGTCAATATTATATTTTAACATATTTGGAGTTGATCAGACTCCCAACAACACAAAACTTTTTAGTTTTGTCTTGTTGTTACCAATGATCTGTGTTTAAAGCTATGCTTAAGGAAGCATAAGATTTTATTTTGGTTTATTGCACATTTAATTTACACTTTTGTATGTGCTAGTGGGCTTAACTGGAACTTATTGTCTGATTGTTCCTTATTTGTACCTCCTAATGTGGACAGTTAAATAAGAGGCTTATACTATTGCCCCCTTATCATGACTTATAAACCAAACAGTACAAAAAAAGACAAAACAAGTGTAACAAATCTTCTCAAAAACAAACATAAAACATAAATCCGAGTATGCCCATACCTGTTGAGCAATACAAGTCCGTGTAACTAGTCCAATAAACTCTACTGGCACGCCATAGCACTACACGATTTACTCATGACTTTTTTTAGAATTCCAGAGGTTCTCTTTCATACCTCAAGTCCTAATAGTCAATACGCTTTTAATTAAGCAGTCTTAACTAATTGTGTCCTCAATGTACATGAATTATCAAGTAGTCAAAAGTCCTCTTTCATACTTTACCCTTGATTCTCACTACATTCTAAAAACTGCATATAAAACAAAAAACCAGTAACTACTCACCAATGTACGTGGTTATATGTTCGATCTGAAGCCCTGATTCAAAGATTCTCCACACCGTCTGAGCTGAAAGTAGAAACAGTCTCCTTCTGTCTGCTTTGTCCTGGTCCTCTTCATGGGATACAGGCTGGCAAAAAAGGTTTCTCCGTAATCAAGTATCAACCCCCCGGTATTTGGAAAAAAAAAGTATCAAGAAACAGTCCGCAGGTGGCTCGCCAATGAAGTAACTTAACAAACAATGACGGTGATTAAGTAGATTCAAGAAAATGCACAGAGTCCTTTTCTTCAATCAGTTGCCAGGTCTATTGAAATATGCAGGGAGTCTGGTCCCAGGTACAGGACAAACACAATACTCATCATTCCAATGTTTGCATGATATTAAATACCCTTCTCCATAGATGGTCCACCTCCCCTTTCTCTGACACTTAACCAGTTGCAAAGGTAATTTAATTTATTGTGTGTGTGTGTGTGTGTGTGTGTGTGTGTGTGTGTGTGTGTGTGTGTGTGTGTGTCTGTGTGTGTAGTCTAGTGTGACAACCTCTGAACTCAGTGCATTCTTCACACTCCTGGAGACAAAAGGTCCATACATCTGCCTTTTGTTATCTTCTTGCGACCCCCTTTGATCCTAGTAGCATTATCTCTTTCAATCTCTCTGAAGTCTTTAGAGCCTGTTCCCTTCTAGTCCACAGCATTGTTATCTCGTTAGCTTGCAGTCAATGCTGGGCAAGAAACTTGTAGACGCAATGTCTCTATCAATTGTAAGCAGTACATGCAATTTGAACCAAACAGTCTGCTATCTGCAATATTAGTCTCTTTTCAGAAAAGAACACCAGTATAGCTCTGCCAGTCCACATGCGTAGCAAACTGCTAATCAATTCTCAATCCATGTTTTCCAACAGCCACATTCACAAATAGCTTTTTCAATTAATTATTCAAAATGTTTGATTAATCACATGAGACTGTTCCATTGGACCAGGCTGGAAAGCACATTTTACCCCCCTAGATTTGAGTAACATAAATCATCAAAATCAAAATTCATCAATCATTAAAATTAGTAATTAATTGCAGATGTCGCAACATCTTACCAAACAAGACATGCTGGTCCTGGATAGAAAGATGCAACTTATTTAATGTAAGAAGCTTAACATGACGTGACTGTCTTTATCATTTGACTTCAAATTTCTAAAGTAAAGAGGTTGTACTGCATCAGGCATACTACTCCTTAAAGAGAATATAGTTGAAATGTTTTTATTAAAATTTCTACTTTACATTTCCCTTATTATTTTATGGTGTTTGAAATGAGTCAGACTAGGGCGGGAACAAATCAAACCCTGATCGCTCTTGCAAAAGAAAGTTTATGTAATAATATCGCTAGTTTCCATATCACATTTTCTTTATCACAGTGGTGTGGTGGTTAGCACTGCTGCCTCACAGCACCAGGGGCCTGGGTTCACTTCTTGCCTAGGGGTCTGTCTGTGTGGAGTTTGCATGTTCTCCCCATGTTCGTGTGGGTTTTCTCTGGGTACTCTGGTTTCCTTACACAATCCAAGAAATGCTGTTCAGGTTGATTGTTCACTCTAAATCCCCCCCCCCCCAACCAATCAGGACCTCCCAATTAGCTCAGCAGGCCTTCCTGTTTACCGCAGCAGCATTTTGATATTAGGCTCTGTTTTAATCAGACCACATATTGTTCTTCTTGCCAAGCAATACCACAGCTCCACTTTTTTTTGCCAGAGGACTATTCAGAGTAGAAAAAAAAACTGCATTACCTGCTGACAGTTAACAGTTGACATTATACATTTTGTAGAAACTTTGTTTTTAAACATAGAACAGTATGGCTGATATCAAGTGTACATATTCGGAATTTGTTGAATGTGATCCAAGTGATCTTGTTCCAAAAGATGGCCTTATTCGAGAGCACTATATTAAGCATGAGAACATAAGAACATAAGAAAGTTTACAAACGAGAGGAAGCCATTCGGCCCATCTTGCTCGTTTGGATGCAAAGAATGCCACATATCTGAGCCCTCAGATCCAAAATGAGATGATAAGTACAGTAGGAAAAGCAATCAAGGCAGAAATCAAGTCTGTTTTCTTTACTCATGGATGAGAATACAAATATAGTTTGCCATATATGTTTGAAAAGTGTCGCATAAGGAGGAAGAGGAATGGCCAGTCATCAAAGAGTGATTGCTGTCCCTTGTTGACTTCAACAACATTACTGGGGAATTGATTCCAGACCCTCACAGTTCTCTGTGTAAAAAAGTGCCTCCTATTTTCTGTTCTGAATGCCCCTTTATTTAATCTCCATTTGTGACCCCTGGTCCTTGTTTCTTTTTTCAGGTCAAAAAAGTCCCTTGGGTCGACACTGTCAATACCTTTTAGAATTTTGAATGCTTGAATTAGGTCGCCACGTAGTCTTCTTTGTTCAAGACTGAACAGATTCAATTATTTTAACCTGTCTGCATATGACATGCCTTTTAAGCCCAGAATAATTCTGGTTGCTCTTCTTTGCACTCTTTCTAGAGCAGCAATATCTTTTTCATAGCGAGGTGACCAGAACTGAACACAGTATTCAAGATGAGGTCTTACTAGCGCATTGTACTGTTTTAACATTACTTCCCTTGATTTAAATTCAACACTTTTCACAATGTATCCGAGCATCTTGTTAGCCTTTTTTATAGCTTCCCCACATTGTCTAGATGAAGACATTTCTGAGTCAACAAAAACTCCTAGGTCTTTTTCATAGATTCCTTCTCCAATTTCAGTATCTCCCATATGATATTTATAATGTACATTTTTAGTTCCTGCGTGCAGTACCTTACACTTTTCTCTATTAAATGTCATTTGCCAAGTGTCTGCCCAGTTCTGAATCTTGTCTAGATCATTTTGAATGACCTTTTCTGCTGCAACAGTGTTTGCCACTCATCCTATTTTTGTGTCATCTGCAAATTTAACAAGTTTGCTTACTATACCGAATCTAAATCATTAATGTAGATTAGGAATAGCAGAGGACCTAATACTGATCCCTGTGGTACACCACTGGTTACCACACTCCATTCTGAGGTTTTTCTTCTAATCAGTACTTTCTGTTTTCTACATGTTAACCACTCCCTAATCCACGTACATGTGTTTCCTTGAATCCCAACTGTGTTCAGTTTGAGAATTAATCTTTTGTGCGGGACTTTGTCAAAAGCTTTCTGGAAATCTAAATAAACCATGTCATATGCTTTGCAATTATCCATTATCAATGTTGCATCCTCAAAAAAATCAAGCAAGTTAGTTAGACACGATCTCCCTTTCCTAAAACCATGTTGACTGTCTCCCAGGACCCTGTTACCATATAGGTAATTTTCCATTTTGGATCTTATTATAGTTTCCATAAGTTTGCATATAATAGAAGTCAGGCTTACTGGTCTGTAGTTACCTGGTTCAGTTTTGTTTCCGTTTTTATGGATCGGTATTACGTTTGCCATTTTCCAGTCTGTCGATACCACCCCTGTGTCAAGAGACTGCTGCATGATCTTGGTTAGCGGTTTGTAAATAACTTCTTTCATTTCTTTGAGTACTATTGGGAGGATCTCATCCGGCCCAGGGGATTTGTTTATTTTAAGAGCTCCTAGTCCCTTTAACACTTCTGCCTCGGTTATGCTAAAGTTATTTAAAACTGGATAGGAACTGGATGACATGTGGGGCATGTTGTCCGTATCTTCCTTTGTAAAAACTTGTGAAAAGTAATCATTTAATATACTTGCTATTTTTTTTTCTTCATCTACGATTTTGCCATTTGTATCTCTTAAACATTTAACCTCCTCTTTGAATACTCTCTTGCTGTTGTAATATTGGAAAAACATTTTGGAATTGGTTTTAGCTCCCTTAGCAATGTTCATTTCTATTTCTCTCTTGGCCTTTCTAACTTCCTTTTTGACTTGCATTTGCAGTTCCGTGTACTCTTTCTGTGTACTTTCTTTTTGGTCCTTTTTTAATGCTCTGTAAAGTGCCTTTTTTCGCTGAATATTTTTTTTAATTGATCTATTAAACCATTTTGGCCATTTAGTTTTACATTTAGATTTGTCTACTTTAGGGATGTAATTGTTTTGCACCTCTAGTACTACATTTTTGAAGAACAACCATCCTTTTTCTGTGGGTGTTTTCTCTATTTTACTCCAATCTACTTCTGTTAGTCTCTGTTTCATACCTTCATAGTTTGCTTTTCTAAAATTGTAAACCTTAGCTTTAGTCTTTACTTTTGGGGTTTTAAAAAACACTTCAAATGAGACCATGTTGTGGTCTGAGTTTGCCAGTGGTGCTCTGACCTCTGTTTTAGTTATTCTGTCTTCGTTATTTGAAAAGACTAAATCAAGGCATGCCCCCCCTCTAGTCGGTGCCTTGGCAAATCGTGTTAGGAAGCAGTCATTTGTCATTTCCACCATTCCTGTTTCATCCTTCGTGCTACCCACCGGGTTTTCCCATTTTATATGGGGGAAGTTGAAATCCCCCATTAGTATGGCTTCTCCTTTGCTACACGCATTTTTAATGTCATTGGACCAGTTCAGTCGACAATTAACCAGAAACCCAACAACACTGGCGAGCGCGGCTTCCAGAATTCCTGGTGTGGATTAAATAAACGTTACTTGGTGCATTATATAGTAGTAGCCTATATATACAATATATTTTAACTTGGGAACTGCTGTACAAGCATTTCTTAGTAGCATTTACTACATGTTTGATACCGCTGTATTTTTTATTTCTTATTGTATGTATTGAAAATTATTATAATATTGACAGTCATGGTGACTGACTGGGGCTAAAAATCAGTCCTGGGATTTTCCAGTCCACGTTGCATCATTTTTCTGTGAGCTCTGCTTTATCACAAAATATTTTTTAAAAAAGCATATAAAGTGGAAAAGGGCCTTTTATGTCGAATAAAAAATAGTTCATACATTTTTAAAATTGTGTTTATTATTGTTTGCATATGTCTATTTGTGTTATTAATGTGTATCTGTAAAATATCAACAACAAAAAACATTTAAGTGGATATGAGAACAAAATTAAATTAAATTAATAGACTTTAAATAGGGCCTGTTTAATTTTAAGCCATACATAAGCAACAAGCCACACAAATAAGGAAAAACTGGTATAACTTACATATCGCAATGAACAGACTTCGCAGCAGGAGTAATGTATAAAAAATATTTGGACATCCACTCTCCATGCATAGATCAACAAGTGGATTCATAGGGTAGAAGCACCATTTTTGGTCACTTACAAAATGTAGTTCCATGCTGTAGCAGGGGGTTGTGGCTGCGATTACTATTTTTTACAGATGGATATAAAAAAAAAAATCGACACGAATCACAAAACCCTGGTTTACCCAAAAAGCCAGTCACTGAAATGGTATAGTGATTTTATTGTTTAATTTGTGCTTTGATTATTTTTTAAAAATCCCTTTGGAAATCAAATGCATTATCAATATTCTTAACATGAGGGGCGTTTTCTATTCTAAGCACCTTGGTATACTAAAAGTTTTCCTAAGGTATGTATGCTACAACTGAAACATAACAAAAATAATATAAATAATAATCTAAAATCACGTGTGCAAATAAGTCTTGATATGATAGAATACAAAAATATAAACAAGTTAATGTACAATACATTTTTAAATTATTAAAAAAAATAAATAAATTATTACAGGACTTTTGGGCAAAAGCCCCAAAAAAGTAAACACAGTAAACTTAATGATTTTTGATAATTCCAAGGTTGCAGTTCACCCTTCTCTGAATAATGTCTAGATATGTTGTGCACATGTGTACTGTATTTGTTCAAAATAGAAAAACATGCATGGACATTATCAAAAATGAATATCCAAATGATTTGCTTTTTAGGTATAAACAATTTACTTGGCGGGAGAAGGCTTTCTGCTTCTACTTTTGGCTTTTTCTCCTGGCACTGTCGGCAACCATTCCTGTCTCACTTTTTCAGCGGAGGGATTCAATTCCTGGAAAAATGCACTTGGTGTCAAGAATCGTGGTTTAAAAGGCCATGAAATTTCCAAGGCACTATGATGGCCATCAGGGCTCCTCATGATTTTATAAAAAACAAACCAGTGGACTGCCAGCTCAGTGATGCAAATAAACAGTGTCTTGACAGCAAAAGAAAAAGAATAGAAAAGAATAGAACAGTTGTGACTTGACTCTTTAACGTTATTCGCTTTTTAGGCAAGTTGCCACTTCCTTTCTGTGGTCACCATGAAGATGAAGCCTCCATAAACAAAGCAGTTTTTAAAGAGTTAGTGCATTTCCTAGCAGAAAGTGGTGATGAAGTTCTGAAAGGACCCCTGGACACAGCTGCAAAGAATGCCACATATCTGAGCCCTCAGATCCAAAATGAGATGATAAGTACAGTAGGAAAAGCAATCAAGGCAGAAATTTTAAAGGAAGTCTGTTTTCTTTTCTCGTGGATGAGACTACAGATGTAGTTTGCCATATATGTTTGAAAAGTGTCGCATAAGGAGGAAGAGGAATGGCCATTCATCAAAGAGTGATTGCTGTCCCTTGTTGACACTGATAATGTCACTGGAGAGCATTTGAGTGACCTACTCATTAGTACCTTAGAGGAACATGGGCTTCATCTGTCAGATGCTGTTGATCAAAGATATGATGGTGGCAGTAACACGAAGGGGAAGATACAGGGTGTCCATGCAAGAATACTTTCTAAAAATGCCAACACTATCTATACACAGTGCTATGCCCACTACCTGAACAGAGTAATTGTGAATGCCGTGTCAGGCAAAAAAGGAAATAAAGTTGCTGCTGACTTTTTTGGCATTGTGGAGCAGCTATATTGCATAATAAAGGGAAGTGCACTGAGTCATGCACTTTTGAAAAAAAAAAAATAGCTTGATAGTACCAGACCCCCAAGAGCACTTACGGGCCTCTCAGATACCAGGTGGAGCTTCAGGGCACAGTCTTTAAATGTTCTTGAAGACCATGTCATGCTGGAAGCTGCTGTAAGTATATTAGATGACTGGGGAATCTACAAATGAGGAATACTCAGAGGCACAGTGGCTGGGCTCAAAGAGTGCATAACTAAATTTAGATTCATCATATGCCTGGTTGTGCTCAGTCGAGTGATGGAAGATACAGACCAACTGAACAAGGTGCTACAGTCCACCAACCTTGACATCCTTAATGCTAACAATATGATCAGCAGCCTGAAAAGCAACATCCAAGACTTGAGAAATAATGAAATGTGGGCAGAGTTTCTCTCAGAATCTAAAGCCCTTGCCAGCACCTTGGGCATCACAGCAGAATATAAGAACATAAAAACATAAGAAAGTTTACAAACGAGAGGAGGCCATTCAGCCCATCTTGCTCGTTTGGTTGTTAGTAGCTTACTGATCCCAGAATCTCATTAAGCAGCTTCTTGAAGGATCCCAGAATGTCAGCTTCAAGAACATTACTGGGGAGTTGATTCCAGACTGTCACAATTCTCTGTGTAAAAAAGTGCCTCCTATTTTCTATTCTAAATGCCCCTTTGTCTAATCTCCATTTGTGACCCCTGGTCCTTGTTTCTTTTTTCAGGCTGAAAAAGTCCCTTGGGTTGACACTGTCAATACCTTTTAGAATTTTGAATGCTTGAATTAGGTCGCCACGTAGTCTTCTTTGTTCAAGACTGAACAGATTCAATTCTTTTAGCCTGTCTGCATATGACATGCTTTTTAAGCAAGGAATAATTTTGGACGCTCTTCTTTGCACTCTTTCTAGAGCAGCAATATCTTTTTTATAGCAAGGTGACCAGAACTGAACACAATATTCAAGATGAGGTCTTACTAGTGCATTGTACAGTTTTAACATTACTTCCCTTGATTTAAATTCAACACTTTTCACAATGTATCCGAGCATCTTGTTAGCCTTTTTTATAACTTCCCCACATTGTCTAGATGAAGACATTTCTGAGTCAACAAAAACTCCTAGGTCTTTTTCATAGATTCCTTCTCCAATTTCAATATCTCCCATATGATATTTATAATGTACATTTTTAGTTCCTGCGTGCAGTACCTTACACTTTTCTCTATCAAATGTCATTTGCCAAGTGTCTGCCCAGTTCTGAATCTTGTCTAGATCATTTTGAATGACCTTTGCTGCTGCAACAGTGTTTGCCACTCCTCCTATTTTTGTGTCATCTGCAAATTTAACAAGTTTGCTTACTATACCAGAATCTAAATCATTAATGTAGATTAGGAATAGCAGAGGACCTAATACTGATCCCTGTGGTACACCGCTGGTTACCACACTCCATTCTGAGGTTTTTCCTCTAATCAGTACTTTCTGTTTTCTACATGTTAACCACTCCCTAATCCATGTACATATGTTTCCTTGAATCTCTACTGCATTCAATTTGAGAATTAATCTTTTGTGCGGGACTTTGTCAAAAGCTTTCTGGAAATCTAAATAAACCATGTCATATGCTTTGCAATTATCCATTATCGATGTTGCATCCTCAAAAAAATCAAGCAAGTTAGTTAGACACGATCTCCCTTTCCTAAAACCATGTTGACTGTCTCCCAGGACCCTGTTACCATATAGGTAATTTTCCATTTTGGATCTTATTATAGTTTCCATAAGTTTGCATATAATAGAAGTCAGGCTTACTGGTCTGTAGTTACCTGGTTCAGTTTTGTTTCCCTTTTTGTGGATCGGTATTACGTTTGCAATTTTCCAGTCTGTCGGTACCACCCCTGTGTCAAGAGACTGCTGCATGATCTTGGTTAGCGGTTTGTAAATTACTTCTTTCATTTCTTTGAGTACTACTGGGAGGATCTCATCCGGCCCAGGGGATTTGTTTATTTTAAGAGCTCCTAGTCCCTTTAACACTTCTGCCTCAGTTATGCTAAAGTTATTTAAAACTGGATAGGAACTGGATGACATGTGGGGCATGGTGTCCGTATCTTCCTTTGTAAAAACTTGTGAAAAGTAATCATTTAATATACTTGCTATTTTTTTTTTTCTTCATCTACGATTTTGCCATTTGTATCTCTTAAACATTTAACCTCCTCTTTGAATGTTCTCTTGCTGTTGTAATATTGGAAAAATTGGAATTGGTTTTAGCTCCCTTAGCAATGTTCATTTCTATTTCTCTCTTGGCCTTTCTAACTTCCCTTTTGACTTGCATTTGCAGTTCCGTGTACTCTTTCTGTGTACTTTCTTTTTGGTCCTTTTTTAATGCTCTGTAAAGTGCCTTTTTTCGCTGAATATTTTTTTAAATTGATCTATTAAACCATTTTGGCCATTTAGTTTTACATTTAGATTTGTCTACTTTAGGGATGTAATTGTTTTGCACCTCTAGTACTACATTTTTGAAGAACAACCATCCTTTTTCTGTGGGTGTTTTCTCTATTTTACTCCAATCTACTTCTGTTAGTCTCTGTTTCATACCTTCATAGTTTGCTTTTCTAAAATTGTAAACCTTAGCTTTAGTCTTTACTTTTGGGGTTTTAAAAAACACTTCAAATGAGACCATGTTGTGGTCTGAGTTTGCCAGTGGTTCTCTGACCTCTGTTTTAGTTATTCTGTCTTCGTTATTTGAAAAGACTAAATCAAGGCATGCCTTCCCTCTAGTCGGTGCCTTGACAAATCGTGTTAGGAAGCAGTCATTTGTCATTTCCACCATTCCTATTTCATCCTTCCTGCTACCCACCGGGTTTTCCCATTTTATATGGGGGAAGTTGAAATTCCCCATTAGTATGGCTTCTCCTTTGCTACACGCATTTCTAATGTCATTGTATAACAGATTATTTTGCTCACCGTCTGAATCTGGCGGTCTATAGCATGCTCCTATTATTATGCCCTTTGAATTTTTGTCCGTTATTCTGACCCATATTGATTCGGCTTTGTTTTCTTTGTCCAGGTTTAACACCTGGGCTTCAAGACTGTTTCTTATGTATAGCGCTACCCCTCCTCCTCTTCTGTCCTGCCTGTCTTTCCTATACAGTGTATACCCACAAATATTATATTCGTCCCCATCACTCTCAGACAACCAAGTTTCAGCAACACCTATCACATCATAGTTACTTATTAGTGCAGTAGCTTCAAGTTCTAAAGCGATGATGTAGAGTGTCCACCAGACTAGATGAAAATCCAGAAACTCAGTTGCACGTTACTGCAGAAGAGAGCATGAAGATACAGTTTTATTTCAGCACCTTGGACCTGATCCAAATGGAGCTCAACACTCATTTCCCTTCTGAGTTGACTGCTTTTGCCTATCTACTTCCGTTTCACATGGGAAAACTGAAAGCAAACCGTGAAGTTGAGTCTTTGGCCAGCAGCTGGATTCCTTTGCTGCTTTTGCACAGTGGAGGCCACTGAAAATGTTGCCAGGCCTAAAGCTTACCACATCACTCTCTAATTCCAAAGAAACACAAGGACCTTAAGAACCTCTATAAAATAGCCCTGATATTGCCTGTTACAACTGCCTCTGTAGAGCAAGTTTTTTCTAAGCTGTCTTTAGGGAAAACCAAGTTGTGCAACACCATGAGGCAATACAGACTGGAGGCTCTACTCCTGTCTTCTGTAGCACAATAGATCCTGATAACCCTAAGTGACAGGACACTGATGGAACATTTTGTTAATGCAGGAGGAGCAGAGGGAACTGAGGGGGAGAAGAAACGTTGCCTTTTATTTCATTAGAAAGAAGGTAAATTCAGAGATCTTTTTTATATATATTTTTTTTTTTTATGGGAATCATGGGGTTGGTATTTACTTAAACAACGAAATTACACTTATCACTGGAAAAAAAAAAAAAACACTTTTTTGGAAGTATTCATATTTTTGCCCCAGTGGCAAAAATGTCTGGCTATGCCACTGGCTCTGTGTAACTGCAGACGAGTGCAAACTGCCTCCATACAAGGTTTTAGTATATGAGTAAATGCATCTTTGTAGATGCGTCTTTATTTGATTTTTTTTTATCTCAAGTTGTGGGTGGGAAATGTGGGCTGCGTCTTAAATTCGAAGGAATATGATCGTGATACACCATGTAACATTTTTTTTTTTTTTTTTTTTTTTTGTTCCTGGGTAGTAAGTGTTATTTCCTAATTGCTTATGCCTCAAAAGTATAGAAAATGGCTATTATTCCCCATTGTAAATTTGTAAAACTACTCACTTCTAAATCTGTTGTAGTCATTTTTGTATTACTTTAGTATAAATACATGTTTATTTGGATTCATATGTTGTTTTTTTCTGACTTTATGTGAACGAAAAGGCACACATTTGCCCGTTTTCCCATTGGATATAGTGATATTTTGAAATATCACTGTCCTGGTCACAAAAGCAAAGTTTGTGGGGAATAATAGCCATTTTCTATACTTTTGAGGCATAAGCAATTAGGAAATAACACTTACTACCCAGGAACAATAATTGTGTTACATAGTGTAATTATTGTAGTTAAAACACCTTTTTGTAAATGGAATTGATTTTTAAGTTTTACCAAACATATTTTTGTATTAACTTGAAATTAATTTTAAAGTCAAGCTATTGATACTGATGATTGCATTCCTGAGTAGGGAAGGGTAATCACACGAAACACATATTAGAATGTAGTTCAAAAAATAAACTTAAATGGAATTAGTAGTGAAAGGCTAATGGCACAACTTGAAAGCTGAAAATAACATAAATAATACTCTGCTACATGATGTCAGTTATCTCTCAGCAGTGAGTTTTAAATTTCAACCAATTTTATTATATCCGCTTTTATTTTCAGCAAAGATGTATTATTAATCTTCCAGACACTACTGTTTAGCTTTGTGTCATAAACATTCATTTATGCACAAAGGAACCAATTCTCATTGGTAATGCTTAATATTTCAACAAAACTGCTGATCTGTCGTTACCGCGTCATGGAAAAAGGAATACTGGTGTAAGATGTTCTGCTGTGTTTAAGTTAACACACTTTTGGGAGGAATGTACAGTAAATAAAAAGATGATGAAGGCTCCAAGTTAAATATTTTGTTTTCACAATGCATCTCAGACCATGTATTCACAGTCCAACCATGTAGTGCAGCCACATTACCATATAAAGAGATCCACCTCCGTTAGTTATGGTACCAATTTATTTACATTAGTGCTCTAAGGGGGAGCGAAGGCAGAGATGAAACTGGAAGCTATTTCCTTTTTTTCATATTTCTCCTTTTAGAGCTATGGTACATTTCAGTGGTTTTATGACTCAGACAGTTTTCTTAAGCACAACTAAGGCATTCAGAATTTCTAAGATACTTTTAGTCATGCAAAGAAATTTGAATAAGGTATCTGAATCCATGTATTCTGATAAACAATGATAAGTGTTAAATCTGTAAAAAGAGCTCACTGTTTGAGTGCCTTTAGATGCAATAAACTGTGGATTATTTTCTTACCGCTTTGAGTTGTTTGTGCATTTCTTCCTAATTGATACTTCGAAAATGGGATTAAATTGATTGTTTATTTGGTAATTGGATTTGTCTGTTGCTCTTTTGTTACACTTCAGACAGTTGAGATGTTTGTCTCTCACATTGTGGGAATGTTATCATGAGTTCCTCAGTTTGAATTTGAAATCTTACTTACACAGACAAAAGCGTCTATTGTAAGTGAAGATAGTAGTGAGAATTATGTTTTTGACGCAGAACAGGAAGGGGCATTAGAAAAATAAAGACCTTGTCCGTGGATGCTGGCAGCTATCCACAGTGTTGTCCGACTACTGAAAACACGATGACATCATGTAGTCTAGTGCCGTGGATAGGAACTGGCTCATAGGGCCACCTCCCCCAAAAGACAAAACTGCAAAACCATGACTGGAAAAATGAAAATGATGAATGGTTAATTCAACAACTACAGTGACGCAATGCCACCTACCCCCAAAAACAGGAAAAAGATGAATGAAAAGGAAGCAGCTGAAACACGGGCCCGCTCCCCAGAGCATGAAATACATGGAGGGAGAACCCGGCCTCTCCGGCCTGCCATGCACCCTGCAGAAAGTAAATACGAACCGCTCAGTACTCAGGTAAAGACCCCTACTCACTGGTAGGAAGAAACCTTAGGGAATCTGAGAGGCCAAACAAAAAAGAAGCAACATGAATGCAAGCCACACAGAGTTTTTATGGAGCTTGGATATGATGTGTAGATTAGTGGGGGGATTCTCCTACCAGAAATACAACCAAGTTTTCCACGAATGTGAACCAACAACAGAAAGTCAAGGTATTCATCATTTTGGTGAACCTAAAACAAATGAAGATCTAAATGTCATTGCCAGTGATTGGTTTTCAACAAGTACTCAGGCAAAATGTAAGTGGGCTATAAGCTTGTTTGTACAATGGTTAAACAAAAGAAATGCAAAAGCTGAGTTTACATCTAACTTAATTTATAGAGATTTACTAAGTGATGATGAAATTGCTGTTGTTCCTGAACCTGTTCAGAAGAAATGTGAAATAGAATTTGTAATCACGAAAAATGTATTTTTAATTGTATTGCTTTTTTATTAAAAAATATGAAATACTAAACTGAAATTGCAAGCCCTTTTCTTTTAGAAATGATTGTTTGCATAAAATGGTATTCACTTTTCTGTTGAATTGTTCTGTCTGTGGTTTCGTTGAAGAATCAACAGTTTTCTGTGGATTTCTAGCATAAACTGTGGATTAGTTAATCAACATTAGAAAACGATTCAGTATCATCAGCCAATCAGCTTCCAGCTATAGCGGCATTGTGACAGGATGATGTTGAATGGTGACGTCAGGCCAGATTGCAGGAAGAACAACAAACAGGCAAGCATCTCATTTCAAAGGCGCAGCACGCCGTTTATTAAATAACAAAAGTAAAATATTTAACAAAAATAAACACTCACAGAGCAAATGAAACAGGTAAATAAAAAGGAACACAAAGAAAATAAATTCTCCAAACTCCAATCTGCAATCGCCTTCACTGATCGTAGACTGTGTGTATTTTTAAATTAATCTCTTGCTCCTCGCTCGTTCGTTCGTTTGTTCTCGTTCCTAACCTGGACATTCACCTCAAACATAGAGAGCTGCAGGCTTTTTATACAGGTGACCACCACCCGATTTAGCAACAAATTAATCAATTAATTCGGGAGATGGCCACCTTCTGCACAAGGTTTTTAATCACTCCTGGCAGAGGACGAGTTTACTAACCTCGCCTCTGCCAGAACACGCTGCAACAAATACATCAAAACACACGGTGCTTTGCCGTCATATATGTACAAAATATGCACAAATAAACATGCCGTCATATACAATAAATACACTAAAAATGTACAACAACAACAACCACAGCTTTCACCGTTAAAACAACAAATACAAAAAATCATAATAAACAAATACAAATATGACCCAGGGGCAGAGGGGAGACCCCGTTCTAAAAATAACCGTACAGGGCTGCTCACCCTGTTACAGGCATTGATACACAATAGATGCCTGCTGGAACGTCATCAAATTTAAAACCAATCTCTGAAAGTACTGGCTTTTTCATTTTGACTTGCTATATTTTTAAGCATGGTTCACATCTATTAAACAATTTAATGATAAATACAAGACACAGAAGTGAACATAATTTTATAAGATTATAAACCCAGAGCATTATTGTCCACAATTACATGGCTGCATTCATCTTAATGCATCATGGCAGAATAACTGCAATAGAAAACCGAATCCAAGGTTCAAACACTTCTCAAAATTTAAGTAAAAATGCACCTGAAAATTTGACAAATTTACCATTAGGTTGATGTGTAGAACATGTAGGGATTCCGTCACAATCCTAGCAATGACATTGTATGGAACGGTAAACATTTCATTAGCAGCTTATACTACAAGGCTTGAGTACAACAGAAGATTGATAGGAAAATACATCAGAGCAGTGAATTATTTCATTGTAACAACAGATTCAATGACTCCAGTACATAGTGCCTGCTATTAAAAATGGTGCCCTGCTTTTGCAATCTAGTTCAAAATAAGATATTTTAACTTCCTTTGGAAATGTTAAATAAACCTGTTTCTTGGGAATAAGGCTTGCTCACTAGAAATTCTAATTCAGCAGACAGGCACGGTAACTGTTGCTTTGTCCAATCAAAACAAATTCCAGAACTCAACAAGCATTATGTTCATTACAGCGGCAGATCTCCCAGATGACGTTATTGTGTGTTTTTTGAAACAAAAAACAATTTCCAAGACATTTTGAAAATCAGCATAACGTGAGCCAGCCACCCTCATCCAGATCGTAACAGATGGGATCCTTCTTTGGTATTTACAGCTATCCTCACATATCACAATACCAACAAACCTTTTTATTCAGCAAACACTGGGAACTCTTTGGATTAACTGCTTACAAATTTCATTTGTGTTTTTTGCATTCAGCTCAAGGTTATGACAGAAAGCCAAGAAGAATGAATACGACTTCCATAAACACACTGGCCATCTTATTGAGGAGGAGGCTTCTAAAAGCAAATTTGTCAGGTACATTGTTTAATTATGGCATAATAAAATGTTAACAGATTGGAATAATTCTGTAACGTTGTGTTCTCATTGCCAAAATTAATTCCAAATACTACGAAGGTCAGTGACACATAAACCTTCTCAACTGAAACCATGTCTTTGTGGTTAACAGCTTATTCCTTGCAGGAGTTTGCTGGCATCCATATGTATATCCTTGCCAAAAAACACAACACAGCATATCAAAGTATCTCAAGTCTAACAGAATTTTTTTAAACGAGTCCAGCTTATATGGTCACACATGAACGTATACAAAATGTATAATTTACTAAACATAACTGATCACTTCACTGTAAATCTAAAAATGCTTAAAAATTATTGCATAATTACTTTATGCAGTATACAATGTTATTGTTTATCAACCGTGAAAACTTTACTATAACCCTATAATAGGCATACAGATAAACCAATCCTGTGTTTAGTGGACACTGTCTAATTATATATGCCCACATAATGCTGAAGGTACACTGCTGTCATAAGTTGTAATACAGTAGGGATCACTTAAAATAACAATTTGAAATGAGCTCATCCAGCTGTATGGGGACGTCATCCCACACAGCCTCCACAGCTGGTCAAGCCCCATTGATCCTCAACAACGAGGTCTTCCGTCATACACAACCAGTGCCAAACGTCTGGAGGGTCTGATACACTTCAGATAACTATAAGGTGCAGCTATACACCAGAGGAGTCCCAGTAACATGAATCAAGTCAAGACTTTGTAGTGTCTATTATTATTTGTTTATTTAGCAGACAGCTTTATCAAAGGCGACTTACAGAGACTAGGGTGTGTGAACTATGCATCAGCTGCAGAGTCACTTACAACAACGTCTCACCTGAATGACAGAGCACAAGGAGGTTAAGTGACTTGCTCAGGATCACACAATGAGTCAGTGAGTTAGCCAGGATTTGACTGGCCAAGGCTGTGTGGTCACTGGACCACACAGACTTCTGTATATTTAGTCTGAAAAAAATAAAATTAAAACTGTCAGTGGGCTATATAGTGACCATAGGCAGTCTATTTTTATTGAAAGGAACAAGTCTGCAAAGATCATGAAAATTCTTCAATTTCCATATGACTATGGACCTGGGAGTGCATAGTCACATTAGTAATTGGGAGGGTTCCCCTGCTAAATTAGTTGCTGTTTACATTTTGCTATAAGGCTGTTTTGACAGTCTCATTGACAGGCTGATCACACAGACTGTTAAAGGAGTGTGATTTGATTTTGGATCACACATGTCAATAGAGATAGAAAGGTATATGTGGTTCCATAAATAGGGAAGAGCAGAGAAGAGAAAGCAGTGCCGTCCGTTTTATATAATGTATGGAAAACATACTATATATAAATAACTGCAGAACTATAATGCACATTATTTCTAGGTTAGAGTTTGTTGGTCTCTGTTCAAATAGTTACAGTTGATTATTCTGAAGGGCACTACTAATTCTAACTTCTGTTTTTTCACTTAGCATTCTAATAGCCCAGTTTGGCACAGACCTGCTTGAAACTCCAGCTGGTTAAAAGCAAGCCTTGCTTACATAAGCAAATCATATCTGTTCTGCTCTTTCCCATCTCTCCCTGCTCTTGGGCCCCTTACAAACACAACAGTCCAATTTACAGCCTCTTAATTTTTTATTTTTTTTTAAATCTCAGCCATGCACTGAAAGAAATGCTCAAAGCTTTACTGTAGCTTGTCGAACAAAGAAAATGTATATTGTATGGATTTATTTTTTGGAAAGTGGAAAATGAACACGTAGTTATTATATTTATAGAGCACTTATGGTCATTTGTTTATTATGCAGCAGCGGCACAAATCCAGACCAACAATGAAAAAATGACCCCAACCGTGCAATTACAGTATCCTGCTGAATGTATAATTATAGCCATGCAATTATACTGAACCTACATGCCTGGATAACATTGCATCACACAACACTGCCCGTTACACTAACAGACAATTAAAAACCTAGGGGCACAAAGGCTTTTTACTCAAAAGTGTCAATGAGGGGTGGATTGCATTTGTAGTAAGATTTTAAGCCTGTTTTCTGTTACTAAAATAATTCGCATTGCCATGTCTCCAGTTCGTACTATCCATACAAATCATGATACCGACTTATTACAGAAGTTAGTCGACTAGTAGATACTGTACCCGCTGTCTAATACCAGTGGAAAGATAACCTTTTGAATTGGCTAATAACAATCACATACTTAGGCTGAAGCATTGTTTTAAAATATTCTTGATGAGTACTGGGAGTAAATCATAGACAACTCCATTAATCAGGTGAATTATTCCATAGACTGTATAACCAAAATAGCCTTCTGCCTATTTACAAATTCTGCAGAGAGAAGGATGGGGCTGAATCAGGTGCTTCCAACTTACTTAATGACTCCTTGAAATGAAAAGTGTTAAACGGGTCACCAAATGTTGCTTTCACCTTCAAGTGTGTTTGTTCAGTTGACTGTTGTATCAATTTGTTAGACAAGCCTACTGATGGTGTGTTTAGGATTTGGTAACTCTAGGTGAAAATTCTAAATGCATACTTTGGAAAAGCATAGTGTTGTGTTACTGCTTTGCAAATCTGGCCTAATTCCCAGTGCCTCGCTGGCATCCTTGCCATATAGCAGTGAGACATCTAGCCAAAGTATTTTCACACACCAGAAATATTGCTTGCTTTTCTATGATAAACTGACTGAATACAGTAATTGAAAGTATGCTCAAAGTATGCATACATTTGGTTGGGAACTATGCTAGTTGTTCATATGTGAGAAGAAGCTTATCATTCTGTGCCAGAAATATAAAACATTACACCATTTAATTTCATATGTTTAGCAGATATTCTAGATTTGTATACCTCAGTTGCCAACCATTGGATCTTATGCCAATTATAAGTCATTGCATAAGTTAGTATGGAATTTAAGCCAGTCCGTTACCAAGAATCCAATTGGGATGTTATTTCAACTGAAATGGACATGTGACTTACAATCATGATACAGATGAACTGACATGGTTATATATCTGTCAGAATGATTTATTTATGTGTTAGCAAACATGCACAGCAGGGAATTGAATGTTACTCCACATCTTTTTTAGCTAATGTGAGTCAGGCGTGAGGGGCGGGAATAGTTTAGGCAAATACATGCCACACACACTGGAATTACAAAGGGCCAAAGTAAATCTGACCAGCTGTTACAAACCATTTGTTTAGCCACTTCAGATCTTACTGATTGGGCATTCTGTACAACCGTTTATCTCATCTGTACTGAAGCCAGGAGGCAAGTTTATTGGATATTGATGTTTTTTCTATAGAATATTTAAGAAGACTATTACTTTATTCAGGCAGATTGAATAGTCAGTACTGAGAACAGCACATGGTTGCAATTAGTTAAATCTTTTTCTTTTTGCTTGTTTTCATTGCCTTCGGGCATGTGGGCATAGCCTCTGAATATAAATTAGAAGAATTGGCTAAGGGGCTAAAAGAAATTTGGTGGGAGTAAAACATTAGCTTTCAGCTCACTGAAACCTTTGGTAGCTCTAGTAGGTCTACTAGCCTTCCTGTAATAATGCAATTCTGTTTTGTTTTTGTAACTACAAATTGATGAATAAAAGTGTCACAAAAAAGCTGTTTTAATTGTGCAAAATCATCATGGCCAGGAGTTTAAATTCACTCTCCAATATTATTGGGAATACAGGTATTTTTTTTTTTACTTAGAATAGCTGTGCCCCCTCCCCCCTAAAAATTAGAAGGAGTTTGAGTTTGAGTGTGTATTTTGGGCTGAGTTAAAATGCATGTCACAGATATATTGTACATTTAGGACGTATGTCACATGACTACTCTGGTCTTGCTGGTTCAAAACAGAAAGCAAATCCCTAAACCAGCTGCTGGCCAAAGAAGTGAAAAGTACAAGATGTTGTTTTGAAAGGTAATTGCTAATGTTTTTTTTTCTAAGTTTTGATTGGTTGACAGGATGAAGGGGATTAAAAAGGAATGTTTTGACCGACAGGTAAAGGATGAAAAGCTTTCTAGAAGCAAAGACCTTTATAGACCAAAATTGTACTGTAATTCTGTAATAACTGTAAGTCACCATGGGTAAGGGCATCAGCTAAGAAATAAATAATAATAATAATAATAATAATAATAATAATAATAATAATAATAACTAGAACTGCCAGGCAGTTTTACTGCTCCCAAGCCCCAGTATCAGTACCCGTCTAAGCGTGTTTAGTTAGCAATATGCCAAGGTTAAAATCAACAGTTCAACAGAAGAAGATTTTTAGTTTTTTAAAAAATGCATCAGGCGGACACTTGTTTAACGCACAAATGTCATTTTTGAAAATGTAAGTTTTACCGACACAGGCACAATGGTTTTAGAGTTTGGAGTTAAAGCAGTTTTAAATATAAGAAAAAAATGTAGGCGTGGCAGGCATATTGTTTCATGAAACATAACCATTTTGATATTTGTATTCCACTGTCACCGGAACGATGCCTACCAAGTTTGGAGACTGTTGGTCAGATGGTTTTCAAATAAAAGCAGTCTGCTGTTAAGGGCACATTTCAGTGAAATTTATGGCAGCCATTTTACTATTGAATTGTATCACAGCAACTTCTGCTTTACAAGCAGGTTTGGATGGTGACAATATATGCCAAGTGTCAGATCAATCACTTCAACAGTTCCAAAGAAGAAGATTTCGTGATGTTTCAAGAAAAGATGTGTCTTACAGCCATTTCGGTTTAACACCGTTTCTTAAAAGTCAGTTGTATTGCTACTGTGTCAAAGATGATGGCTGTGAAGTTTGGAGTTAGTCAAGTAAACCGTTTGTCAACTGAGGCAGTTTTAAATTTCAGACGTAAACGTACACCTGGAGGCCATCTTGTTTTATAAAACATAACCATTTTGACTATTTGTATTCCATTGTTACTGGGACAATAACTACCATGTTTGGAGTTTGTTGGTCAAACAATGTTCAAATAGTAGCAGTTTGCTGTTAAGGGCGTGTTTCGATAAGATTTGTGGCAGCCATTTTGACATTAAAATTTATCGCAGAAACTTCTGGTTCGCAAACTTGATGCGGGTTTGGATGCTGATGACATAAGCCAAGTGTCAGATCAATCACTTCACCGGTTCCCAAGAAGAAGATTTCGAAAGGTTTTATCAAAAAATGCGTCACGGCACCAAATGCAAGGACGCAGGAGCAAATGTTTTTCAGCATCTGACAGCCAATGTATCCAGCTTGTTACCTGCCAAGTCAGAAACTGATCAGTCACACAGGTTTGAAGCAGCAACAGTTTAAAGTTTTAGGAAGAAAAAAAAAAATAAAAAAAAAATCTTAACAATAACAATAGGCTTCCCAGGGAAGCATAATAATAATAATAATAATAATAATAATAATAATAATAATAATAATAATAATATCCCATTTATCCCATTGGCTTTGATACTTTTTGCAAAATGCCCTGCTGTGAAACAGTGTTTCCAATCTGTTTTCAGCTAGTGAATTGGCTGGGAAAGAGTCTGTTCATGAGGATCTCATGGTGCTCACAAACTAAACACAAGAATCAATACAGTCACGATAATTGCTGAATGGGAAAAGTCGCCTTGTGATGAGTCCATTCAAGAGAGCGCCTCTATGTATCGTACCTACAAACTGCTTTACAGGATTTATTGATGGAACATGATTTTAATAAAAGAAAACAAAAAACAGGCAGAGAGTCAGTGATGCTTTCAATTATATTCTAGAACTACTATTAACATGAGCTCCCTTACTCTAGCCCTGTTATATCCTGCGGGAAATTAACAGTACATAGGTTTGCAGACAGAGTAAAACACTTCAGGCCCTTTTCATAAGCTTTGACAATGTATAGAACCAGTGATTTCGGTCACATTTATACCCAACTCACGCTAACTAAAAAAAGAGCAATCAACATATGTTGAAACCACATCATTGCCGTGCATTATGTTGGTAGTGTCAATGGGGTCTTATACTTATTCTGTCAGAGAAGCTAGGACTCTTATTGCCTTTAAATAAAAACTGAAAACGCATTTTTACAAACTAGCCTTTTTATAGTTTTTTTATGATTATTATCATACAAAATAACAGATTTTTTGTTGTCCTTTCTAATTTCAAATTGTATTAATGTTCTTACTATGTTGTTTGTATTCTTTTTAAATGAACTGGCTTTCTTTCTGTTACGATGCCAAATTTTGTATTTAACATTTTTTTTGTTTAGCTACAATTTTTAGCATATAGTGATGTAATGGTTGTGGAATATCTATCTATCTATCTATCTATCTATCTATCTATCTATCTATCTATCTATCTATCTATCTATCTATCTATCTATCTATCTATCTATGTGTATTATATAAAACAGAAGTTGTAACCAACACACAAAGCCACGTTAATATCTAGCGTGTAATCATTTTCTTTGGACGTCTACGTGGTCCTCTTTAGGACTGGCAGAATGAGAATGAGTCTGTTGGTAGTTGCACCTGAATCCTTACGTGGAGCGATTACAAGTGCACTGCACTTACAAAGGTGTAAAAAGATTAGTTTGAAAGGGGCTACAGTTGCATAGTTATATGGCACATGGCAAATGACATTTAATAGAGAAAAGTGTAAGCTACTGCACGCAGGAAATAAAAATGTGCATTATAAATATCATATGGGAGATACTGAAATTAAAGAAGGAATCTATGAAAAAGACCTAGGAGTTTTTGTTGACTCAGAAATGTCTTCATCTAGACAATGTGGGGAAGCTATAAAAAAGGCTAACAAGATGCTCGGATACATTGTGAAAAGTGTTGAATTTAAATCAAGGGAAGTAAAGTTAAAACTGTACAATGCATTAGTAAGACCTCATCTTGAATATTGTGTTCAGTTCTGGTCACCTCACTACAAAAAGGATATTGCTGCTCTAGAAAGAGTGCAAAGAAGAGCGACCAGAATTATTCCGGGTTTAAAAGGCATGTCATATGCAGACAGGCTAAAATAATTGAATCTATTCAGTCTTGAACAAAGAAGACTACGTGGCGACCTAATTCAAGCATTCAAAATTCTAAAAGGTATTGACAATGTCGACCCTAGGGACTTTTTCGACCTGAAAAAAGAAACAAGGATCAGGGGTCACAAATGGAGATTAGACAAAGGGGCATTCAGAACAGAAAATAGGAGGCACTTTTTTACATAGAGAATCGTGAGGGTCTGGAATCAACTCCCCAGTAATGCTGTGAAACTGACACCCTGTGATCCTTCAAGAAGCTGCTTGATGAGATTCTGGGATCAATAAGCTACTAACAACCAAACGACCAAGAGGGGCGAATGGCCTCCTCTCGTTTGTAACTTTCTTATTATATATATATATATATATATATATATATATATATATATATATATATATATATAATTGAATATGAAACTAAAAAACCCCCCAGGGGTGATTTGCCATACGGTATTATTAATTTATTGGATAAACCTACGATTATTCAGTATTATTGGTTACTCCATAAAAATATGTAACTGATGTGGATTTACCAGTGAGCAGGAGGATGATGGGAAATGTAGTTCTTAGCAGTCCATACAGGTACATGGGAAGCCATCCTGAGGTAATGAATGCAATTTAAAAGTTAAAAAAGTGGTCAAAATGTAAAAATAAATAAATAAATAAATAAAAATAAAGCAACACACACACACCTTACATAGCAACACATGGGAACATGTAACATAATAAAATAAAAAGGTCCTTATGTGCCCTTTAAAATCAATAAGTATGTAGTGAACCCACATGTAAAAGGACATTCCCTTCTCTGTTATAACATTCCAAATTCCACATTCTAGTCAAGGCTGACAAAAACAAATTGTACAAAGGATCCCTTCCACCCTGTCTAAGTACTGTATGCACTACTCATTGTAAAACTACCACAGACTACAAATTTGAGAGAAACACCTGTTTTAACCACTAGGCCACTTAATCTGTCCTGCTGTCTGTTTAAAGTAAATAATTTAAACATCTGTATAGTTTGTTTTACTGGTAATCAGTGTCTGTGAATTCAGTTGGAATGAATGATATGACTATTCTGACTACTCAAAGTAAGGAGAGGGCAATATCTTAATTTAGTTACGACCCAGTGCTTCAGTAAACAGCTTCCATAGTGACCCTGCAAAAGTAAGCTTTAAACGATATATCCAATAACTTTGGTCGTAATTGTGTTTTACCAAAGGAAACTCAAGTTCTCCACTGAAAATAACGCTCCAGATGGTTAGGGTGTGATTTCAGCAACAAAACTGTGAATCAGTGTATGTTAAATAATTGTTTTTTTGTTTTTTGTTTTTTTTATACAGTGACTGATGGAGAAATTAAGGCAATGGATACTGATTTCTATTAAACTATGTGGAAGGCTATCAGCTGGTCTCTCTTCTAAATAGCAGGTATCATTACTCCTCCAAAATTAACCTGGTAACAACTATGGTGGATTCTAAATAATTAAACAATGAGTCCCCACTTTATAAGCCTTTTACAGTCAAATTACATTAAAATACTGATATAATCTCAAAGTGTAAAAAGAATATTATGGGTCACAATAGTTATACTTGCCGTGGTCTATTTTCTCAAGCAGACTCACCGATCAGGAGCACTGAAGATCAAAGAACGAACTCTGTTCAAGCTAATCGGCATCCTGTGAACCCAAGCAAGGGTGTTGAGATTAACTATCCTCCTGATCCAATACAAAACTCCCTGTCCATCAAAAACAAATCCAAGGGGACTGATAGGCGAGGACCAATATAGAAAGAGACGTGTTCTTTTTAAGAAGCCATGCTGTAAAGATTTTTACAACTCGTTTATGCTGATTGAAAATTGCATCATCTCACACACGAGAGATTTGAAGTATTGAAATAAAAAATTGTGCTTACTTGTTCTCAGTTACAGAAATATACTGTGCAATTCATTGCTCCATGCCTATTTCCAAGGTTCTTGAGAGAATAGCATTTATTATCAAGACATGCAAAGTTTTCCACATCAAATAAATGATCCAGTATATCCACACCATACTTCGTTGCGTTGTAAAATGCAACTGTCTCTAGCTTTCTCTAGCATTAGTCCCAATGGCCACTAATTAGTGCAGAGAGCTTAGAATAAGCACTTTTTTTTTACACCTGTACACACTCAGTGTGGCACAGTCCTTCTTCCGAGGAACGGAATGGAATGCAAGAGGGCTCGCACATCTTGAGCTGTTGGTGGTAACTATTCAGAGGAACAGCTATATCACACTGTATAGTGATTCAATGTGTATATTTTGTGACAACTGCTAATAAAATAATAATAATAATAATAATAATAATAATAATAATATATGATGTGTAGAATGACTTTCATTAGTGTTTCAGAACACGATAGGTGTATATAAAAAGTTCTTTCACAATGACTTTGATTTTATTACAAAGCCCAGATTAAATTGTCGGCTATATTGTATTGATTTTAATATGCTGCATAAACTGTGGTTTATCTGGTGGTTGCAGAAGCAAGTGCTAATAACTTATTCATTTTTACGATTCTGTAGCTGAAACACCATATGGGTATTTAATTCAAATATTTAGTAACACTTAAGAACGACATGCACAAGATATTCACATACACAGAGATATTTAAATTTGAATGACAAAAGCCATTCAAAAAGCAGCTATGGTGGTGCTAATGTGAACAGGCTAATAATTATCTTGTTAACCTCTCGGCTATAGTCAAGTTATTTAAGTATGCATAACTGTCAGCTAATTATATACTCAGTAGCTGATCAGTCACGCATTCTCACGAGGTCTTCAAAATACAAAACAATAACAAATAATGGCAGACGGGACATCATTCGTCCTGCCAAATAAACGGGGAATGGGGAGCAAGTTCCAAAGATAAGAAGCATTATAACTAAATGCCCGACGAATTTCAGTTCAGACGAATTTTAGGGACTGTCAGAAGATGAGAATTCTCCTATATCAGGGAATGACCAGGGACATATGGAGTCAGCAGATCTTGAAGGTAAGCCAAGACCATATTAGGCCTTACAAGTAAGAAGAACTTTAAAATAATACTACTACGGCTACTAATAATACAGTGCACTCTGTTTATAAGAATCACATCCGTCCCAAGTGCTCAGTCACTGAGGACAATACATCAAAACAATCAAAAGAAGTCCTTTTGGGTAAGCAACTCATTATATGATCACAATTATGTTTACGCAAGGCTGCAGAATCCTGTTTTACTATAGCATACTTGAGAAGCAATTGTCTGGTGCCGTGTAGTGCTAATGTAATGGCCTTTGAATTAAAATGGCATTACAGTACAGTGTTTTACTGTCAGGAGTACCACTGCATTTAAGCATCTGTGGTTGCTTTTTTTCAATTGCGATGCAAATCTCAGTTTTTCACTAAGGGAGATGCAAAGCCAGTGTCCCAGTGGTTTTGATTACTATATGCGGTTGATTCTTTTATCAGTAATTCTTATAAATGGAGTGCACTATAATAGTAGCATGAGTAATAAAACAAATTACAATGAGATGGATAAAGTAATTGTATCAATTACACATGCGAGTAATCACAATTATTTTTTTAATCACTTGACAGCCCTAGTGTATATATATATAATATATATATATATATATATATTATATATATATATATATATATATATAAATATATATAGAGAGAGATTATTGCATCTGATAAAGAAAAGCCTTATACGTGTATTAATATTTTCAAATCTTTTTATTCACTAAAAAACTTGAGCACGTTCCCAAGTTCTGTGGTTTATGAAAATGTGGTATAATGTTAAACTGTGATCCATAATGTGTGCTACTTAAGTTAAAAAGCTATATCTTTTCAATCTGCTTAGCTTATTCTAACATTAGTATCTGCCCCAACCTACTGTTTATTAAAATGGTTGGATATTTCTCTGTTGTTGTGTTCTTCTGTAAAATTGTTCTAAGCAAGAAAAAGCTAATTTGCAATATCAAAGGAATGTTAATACTTTTGCCAAAACATTAATTTTCAAACGGTCTTGTAACAAAAAATTAAATTACGTTCCACTTTAAATTTAATTTGTTACATAATCCTATTTAAATATATATATATATATATATATATATATATATATATATATATATATATATATATATATATATATATATATATATATATATATAAATAGTGTTGAAAGGAATGCTACCTTTTGATGTTTAGGAAAATGACCAATCCTATTTCAAAAGGTAACAATGAGGTCTCAAACAGACCCAGCCATGTGTTTACTCACAATGTTAAGCATGTTCATGAAGTGACCCCTGTCATCAGGTTACAGTCAGGGGAGCTTATTCCAGTTAACAGCCCATGTGTTGAGGAAGGCAGTGGGTGGCAGTGACGCAGACAGTGTTAAAAAAAATATACCATTACCTTCAAAATAACATTCCATTCATTCTGCCAGCTTTAACACACATAATAACCAGCTTTTAAGATAGATATACTTATCCTACAAGTAAAAGTGTGATACAAACAGAGAAACTGTAAAGATAAATGCCAACATTAAACATAATCATCTTCAGATGGTGCAAAATGCTTCGGGAAGGGTCTTGACAGGCACTAGGCAGACAGAACTTATCACCCAGCCCTGTTCATTCTCATGTTGCCTTCAATATTCTGTTGCTGTTATACAAGGCTTTGCGTGGTCAGCGTCCTAGTTACATTATGGACCTTCTCAGCCCTTACATACCTGGAAGACAGCGCAGGTCGTAAAACTGGACTTCTAAAGCCTATGGTTCCAAGATGTGTTACTCTTGGTGGGCGTAGTTTTAGCTGTGTTGCCCCTTCTCTCTGGAACTCTGCCCAGCTGCGTTTGAGATTCCATATCAGTGTTGAATTTTGAATCCACTCTTAAGACACATTTGTTCTCAACAGCTTTTTTACAGTGATCCTGTGGACTTGTTCTTAAACCTTTTAATGTTTTTGTAATTTTTGTTTTCATGTCCTTAGGAATTGGTTTTTATTTGTATTTACCTGTTTTGAATGTATTTTTTAATTAACTGTTATTGTTTGTTTTGTTTTATTATTATTGTTATTACTATGCTCCTGATTTTGTTTTTTTCATATTGTACAGCACCCTGAGACACGTTGGTGTGAAGGGTGCTATATCAAATTAAAGCTATAAAAATAATAATAATAATAATAATAATAATAATAATAATAATAATAATAATAATAATAATATGATAGTGCCTGCTCAATATAAACAAGCCAAAAAATATAGCTTTTTGGTAACATTTGAGTCGTGGTAGAAAATTCTGATAAACAGGAAATTAATGTTGTTAATTAAATGGAAAAAAGTCTATTGCAACAACTATTCCAACATTTGAAAGACTTTTTTTTTTTTTTTTTACAAAAATAAACCACTTTGTTGGTCTTGTGACCAATGTGCAAGTAATGGTCTGCTGGGGTTGGAACGGACCTGAATTTAGTACCAAGAGATATTGGTAGGAGGTGAAAAGTTGCACTTGACACGTTGGTCATTGTTTATTTCCACTGTTAATGAATATGAATAAAAACAATATAACTGTACCAACAAGGGTATTATATTCCAGACTTTATGCCAAATTACCATTTTGTAATTTCTGATGGAACGGGTGATGATGGATGGGAAATTAAATATATCATTTATCTCCATTACTCTATTTAAATTATTAATGACTTGGCAAAGAGCTCTGGAAAATGAAAAAGCTCTTTGTTCTCAGCAGGCACAATCTACGCACTTAAGTAATCTTAACAGTAATAGATAATTCCGTAATAACATCCCATAATATACTGTGCATAATGATTCCTAATGTTAAAATCCTTAAAATGGTATTGTTCCAATTTAATGAGCTAATATTGTTACTAACTAGAACACAAGTACTGTATCACCTTATTATGTGATTTACCACAGCAAGTTAGGGTCAATTCCGAACAGAACTGACATTTTGAATCTTGAATTAGAATTGGAATTGGAATTGAAAAATAATAGAGATAATGATTTGGAATTGGAATTGACAGTTTGAAAGCAACAAAATTTATAAATTCAATTTACATTTCATTCAATTCCACCCATTTTTGTACAGATAAATTGACTGAAAAAAAACATGAGTAAATCAATATGCATTGTGCTGAACTGGATAAATATATAATGTATTGGCTCTATATTCATCTTAAGCATGCCTGTTAGATTTGCAAAGCTTTGTGCATTTTGATAATGAAAAGTTTAAGAGCTATAGTATTCAACAAGTGAATACATTTGCATCTCCATGAAACAATCACCAGAAAAAAACAGTTGTGAAGACTGATATGCAGATTTCAGCTTGAGTTGCCACTAAGATGAGTTTCAGATTAATGGATCACTTATAGCCATTTCATGACATTTGAGTCAATTAGTGTGACTCTATATAGGTATAAACCTTAGTCATGGCAACCCATATCTATATTATCTGCCAATGTGAATGCTTGCAAGTACATCCAAGTTAAATCATGCGGTAAAACTTGGGGCATGGTTATGGTTCTTTACCCAGAATCCTGTGCAGGTAATGAAGGTGTGTGAGCCCTATATAAAGAACAGCTGACATCCTCTCAGTGAAAGGGAGTAGAGGAGAAAGCACCTTGAGGTCCTGAAGGAGCTTGAGGCCACCATCAGTGCTGTCCAATCTGAGGAGACCTCTGTGGGCAGCCTCTTGTCTGACCCTCAAACCATGAAGTGGAAGGCCACTGACACTCGCCAAGTGAAGCTGACTGACAGCATTGTTAGTTTCATAGCTAATGATATCCTGCCCCTGTCTATTGTAGACAGCAAAGACTTTCGCAACATCCTCAGCTTGGCTGAAACCTGCTTCACCATGCCCAGTAGGAAACATATCAGCCAGACACCTATTAATCAGCGCACTGCCAGCATCCAAGTTCAGCTGAGGAGTCAAATGCAGCAAGCCCAAGACATTTGCCTAAACATAGATCTGTGGTTGAGCAGGAAAAATGCCTCGTGTAAAATGCTTTTTTGGGTTTCCGTTCGCTCAGTTTATTTTACTCGAGTGAACCGGGCTTTTCACCCTTCGTCATGCAAATGAATGGGAAAGGTGGGGTTTGATATGTAAATTAGCTCTGCATAAAGTACTTTCATTCAGGTGATACAGCAGGGGATCAGGTGATGCTGCATGTACTACCCTGGCTTTGATTTAGAAACCCTACCCGTCTGGACTGCTGACCGCTGCTGAAGAAGCATTCAACACCACGCTTGGGCAAATATGGGTAGTGGGCACTTGAAAGGGAGGTGGCGGATTCTGATGAAACTGACTGAATTACAGCATTAGTTTGTTCCCAAAACTGCCACTGCCTGCTGTATCCTTAACAAACTCTTGTCAACAACAAAATGAGGTGTTCAGGAATCAGTGGCTGCCTGTGAGACAGACGGGGAAGGTTACTAGTGTTGCCAAGTCTCACGAGTAAAAAAAAGGCAACACTGCCTATCAAAACAAGCCCAAAAGAAGCCTCAGGTGTGGAGTCTTGATTCGAGATGGCCACCTTTGCACAGTCATGCTGTTTAAATGTTTAATTGTTTCATTATTCAATTAGTTTATTGGAAAAGTGTGGAATGTGGCAAGGTGGTGATTGATTGTCAATTAACCCCTGGCTACATCCTGTGAAAGGGAACTGTGACCAGGTGCCAGTGTCACGTGTGTGGGTAACCGCTGTTTAAGCATGACAGAGAGACAATGGAGGTGGAGTTGAAAACGCCGACACAGGCGCGCAGGATTTATTAACAAACAAAAAGAAAGTAAAGGTGGTCACGTGACGTTACCAGCCATCTTAACACACAGAGGACACATACAGCAAGCTGTACAAAAATACAAAATAAAACACAGTACAAAAACTTCAAATAAAAGGTGCACAATAAAAATAGCAATAGCCTTATAAAACGAGGCGTCCCGCTCCAGGAACCGGCTACACTAGGTAACCTTTGCTATGCATTACATGGGATCACTATCCCCTAAACTAACCTACCGATGAGCCAATATTCATACGACAACTCCTGCTGCTTCATGTTGTTGTAAGTAAATCAATTTATTATTATTATTATTATTATTATTATTATTATTATTATTATTATTATTATTATTATTATTATTATTATATTTTAGGCAGGGATTTCCACTTTGTGTGTTTCACAGATAGTGAAGGTTAGGTGGTACAGTATTAACAAGATGCAATGTGTGATGCTACAGCTGCCATTAAATTAAAAAAAAGGTTTTCATAAACTGGTGTCTAGTTTATATAGATCACATTCCAAAGTACTGTAATCTGTTTGGAATAAATATTTTAGTAACACCCCTGTAGTATGTTAAACTTGCTTTAGGCTTGTTGCAAATGCTGTGGGTTGTTTTGTTTTGTTTTTCTTCTCCTGAAACGACCAAGGCGTAATTACCCTTTTGCATTGAATTGTTGTGCACAAGCTTTTAACAGCAATGATATTAAAATAATGTGGGTGGTACAATCATCCATATTTATTCAAACAATTTGAATTTGTGTGCCCAATTAATCGATTGGTATTTGGAGGCTTAACTGACAGCCCTCCTGGAGAGAGAGGCTGAGACCAGTGCAATGGAGCGGACCCTAAATGGGCTGCCCTTGTATTTCTGCCTTGTGTACTTGGATGACATCCTGGTGAATACACCTACATTTGAGGGGGAACTGGCCCATCTTGAAGCGGTGCTGGAATGACTGGACAAGGCCACCGTTCTTGGGTCATGTAGTGAGCAGTGAGTGGATTTCCACTGACCCTGAAAAAGTGGAAGCAGTGAAGGGGTGGCCTGTTCCTGTAAATGTTCGTCAACTCCACTGCTTCTGTGATATTACGCAAGGTTTGTGCAGGGGTTTGCTGAACTGGCGTGGCCCTTACACCACCTTACAGAGAATAGGACTATATTCCATTGGAGTGAAGAATGTCAGCGGGGCTTTCCTGGCATTGAAGCACGCCTTGATCACAGCTCCAGTCCTACCCCAACCCTGCCCTGCCGTTTGTTTTGGACACGGAGGCCAGTGACAATGGTCTAGCTGCTGTCCTGTCTCTGGTGATAGAAACAGAGCGTGTGGTGGCCTATTACAGTCAGACCCTTAGCTCGGCTGAGCGCAACTATTGTTGTACCCGATAAAACTTGTTATTCATTGTGAAGGCTGTGGGACATTTCCACACTTACCTGTATGAGCAGCCATTTACCATGTGGACGGACCATGCTGCCCACCAGTGGTTGCTGAGCTTTAAGTATCCAGAAGGCCAGAGAGCTCGCTGGCTGGAAAAGCTCCAACAATATGACTTTAAAGTCAAGTATCGTCCAGGTCAAAGCCACAGGAATGCAGATGCCCTGTCTCGCCACCCCTGCCTGCAAGACAACTGCCAGCACTGGCGATGGAGAGAGGAGAAGGAGAATGAACCACAAGAGTGATCCATGAGGAGAGTGATGATCTTCCTGAGTGGTCGGCTGAACAGCTGCAGGAAATGCAAGAAGCCGACAGTGACATTGCACTTCTTCTGCAATGGAAAGAAGTTGGTCAGCGACCATTATGGGAAGAGATTGCCCCGGGGGTATACTGCTCCCAACACGTTCAGGAAACCAGAAATGTCATAATGTCATAACAAATGCCCATAATTACATATCCATCTGATCTGAACCACAAAGAAAAACTGCTGCCGCAATGCATTCTCTAAAAAGTCATTAACAGCATTGTGCTGGTTTAGCACATTTCACCCTAGACTTCTGACTCGTTTGCAACTGGTTTGCGACTATTTCAGCAGCTGCAACACTTTAGTACATCTACCCCTAAGTATATTGTATACTTTCAGTTACAGACAAGCACAGGCCAGTTCACCTTAGCTATAGAAAAGGGATTCACAGCAAGTGGTCCCAGTAACTCTAGTCCTATTGAATTTACTACAGTAAAATAAATTAGAACATTCTATTATTTACACAACCAAAGACATTTCATGCAAACAACTGTTCATTTTCTTATACACATACACAAACCCCGTTCACTCTCCTGCGCACCCCCCCCCCCACCCCACCCCAAGTTTGTGACAATATTATATATTATAGAAACGTACCAGAGACTGACAAACAAGGCAGTAACTCACTTTCTGGGTTCTTGGGAAGTTCATACCACTTGAGCTTTGTTCTTCCCATTCACTGATGTCAGCAGGATCTCTCCAGTGAATTACTGTATGTCACTAACCAGTGTGCATTACTCCTTTTATTTGCAGTATATTGTTTAGACAGGTTTACAGTGAATATGATCGCAAATGTGGTCAGCCATGAAAATATCATTTTACTGGATTTAATCTCCAAGGCTTGTTTTTCTTTTATAGATGAACAGACTTTGTAAAAGCAGTATTTAAAGTAGGTGTTTTTAAATGATTGAAATTCAGCACACACAAAAAAAAAATATGGGTAATGCTTTTCATGAAGAAAAAAATGGGGATTTTATTAAAGCTGTCCTTTTTGGAACGAATGCTTGGTCTGCTTTTCTAAGAAATTAGGTCTATATATACTGTAGCACTTTATAAACTTTGAATGCCAACCCTGTTTTATTTCTTTTTTTTTTGTGATAATTTTTTTTTTTTTTAATTTTTAATTTTGGAACAAACAGTTGTAATGTTATTTTTTACCCTAAAACAGGGGAAAAAGACCCTTTGAACCCACCCTTCTAATCACCCACAACTGGGGTCGATGTGGGGGGGATTCACCTGCCAGCTACCCCCCCTAAGCACCCCCAACCCATAGTACCTCGAGAACCCACATCACTCCCGGTTAGCAGATGGTACAACCAACACAAATTCCAGTTTCTTTCCAAATCATTTACATGGGGTCAGATATAGTCTGTGAAAATTATAATGAATCATCTAATGATTAGTGTTCCTGGAGGCAAAGCCTATATTAGACCAGACAGTACCCCAATTAATTTCAGTCTCTGATGGTGGTAAATCCGTGTTCCAAATTGTGTTAATTGTTAATGGTTTATAAGAAGCCTTTAAGAGAAAAACATAAATTGTGGAAATCAGTCTGTGGCAAGATGGTCGCAGTGCGCAGGTGCATGGTGATGTCACGGACCAGGAAGAAGCAAGACAATACACAGACATGGGTTTTTGGTGAAGCTGAGCGCTTGTTTTTGCTCAGCATTTAATAAGTAAACAAGCAGAAAATAAAAAGATTGTATCAAAAAAACACAGGCCACAGCATTTTACACCAAAAATAAAGAGACAAACAAAACGAGTAGACACTAACAAAACAGGGTGGACGAACGCTACACAAAACAAGTAGGGTGCTGGTGCAATTGATATTTATAATTACGCTTCTCCTCTCCCTCTCCCCCGTTCTCCACTCCCAAACACACAACAACCAAGAGTGAGTGATTATGACTTTTATGCAGCTGTACCGAGACTCGATTGCTAATCAATCATTCAGTTGGAGTCTCGGTACAACTGCACGTGAATTAATAAAGTGCTCACATTTTATTACACTTTACTTGCACGTGAAGTGCTGTGCAATCCTTGTACCTAAATACAAATATACATTTTAAACAATCGTGCACGTAACCCATATTATATCCCGTGTACCAATGACTATACACCAATATTAACACACAACACGCAACATACAACACAAATAAATACACAGGGGCGGGGCAACATTGCCACCCAGTCCCTTAGTTTTAGCCCCCGTGTCTAACAAATTCTGGAGTTATTGTGTTAACAGTGCTGTCCCCCAAGGCACCCCATAGGCAAACTGTACTGAAGTTGTAAACCTTGGAATGCATGGAGACAGCCCCCATTAGAAATATCAGTGAGGGTATGTATCCCCCTCTCCCTCCAGTGCGGAAGGGAAATGGGTTAGCCCCCTATAAGAAGGGCAAAATTGTGAAATATAGGAGAGTAAGAGTGCCACTTAAGTTGGGCAAACTTAAGAGAGGGGCCAACCTTTCCAGGTTCCCCTGGAGGTGTTAAATTGGGGAGAACAATCTCTGCCTGTCAGCACCAGCACTGTGGGATTAGCATACAAGACCTTAATCATGCCTATGAAGTTTTCCCAGAGACCCATATGATTTAGAACCGACCAAAGATATTGCCATTCTAAGTGGTAGAAATTTTTATCTGCATCCAGAGATAACACGGTGCATGGGGGATTAATGTTCGCTGCCGCATGAATAATGTGAAGCAGGCGGCGAACATTATCAGATGCCAACCAAGTTTTAATAACTCCAGTCTGGTCACGGTGAATGAATTTAGTCGTATAGGTTTGAAGTCTGTGTGCAAGCACCTTAGCATATAACTTTGCGTCATGATTTGTTAAACAATGGGGACGATAACTTGCGCAATCAGTGGGATCTTTGTCTTTTTTAATAATAGCGAGACAATAGCAGTATTAACATCTCTAGAAAAAAAGCCCTTCTCAACTGCAGAATAACATATCAAGCAAAAGAGGACCTAACTGAGACCAAAGAGTCAGAAAAAATTCAGGAGGAATGTCATCGAAACCTGGGGATTTACCCTTATTCATATCTTGAAGAACGTCTGTTTGTTTGTTTAATTAATAAACGGACCTAGCGCAGCCATAGTGCCTCAGTTTCACCTGTACGTTCTGTGTATTAGTTTAATTTCCTGGTATGATGTCACCACCCACACGCCACACAAAGTCACCAGTGACAGGCAGGCTTTGTGTTATTTAAGGGACCTGTGAGCTCCCCAGGGCAGAAAGTGGGGAAACTTGGCGTGTATGTGTTGAGTGCAGTATACTCAATAAAGAATTGCCATTCCAGACCAAAGCTGCAGTCTCCTGTCTCATCTCTTCAAACTCTAACGCTGTTCCCGAAAAGCTGATACATTATAATATTGACAGAGCACTGTGTTTAAAACTCAACACACTCAGCTACAGAAATACAAAACTCTTGCTTTTCACGGGATGAAAAAATGCATGATGTAACATCTTTTAAGACTGACTGCCTGAATGTGATTAGCAACACAGATTGACAGGGAAGCCTGATGCTTTCTTGAACTAGGCCGCAAAAACAATGTTAAATATTATGACAAGATTTAACAAGCACATATTCATGTGTTCAAAATATCAGTTGTTTCTTATATGAAAAAAGACTGTCCTCTTTACCCATTTTTCAGAGATATTATTTTGGTCACCCCATCCTATTTAAAATTTGGCAGCCGTGCTTAACTTTTCTTCTTGTTGGCTTAAGAACTGATTGAATTTGAGTTTGGCTGGTGTTTCCAGTACTTAGCTGTTTCTGGCTCTAGGTCTGATACTTCCAGGATAGTTTATAGCACCCATCTCTACATCTGCTAAACAAGCACTAAGTAGAAAACTTTTTTCTTGTGAACATAAAATATGTCTACCCTTCTAATGGGCGTTTTGCTTGCCGTAAACAGATCTCTGGCCTGGTCTTGAGTGGGTAGAGTGGGCTGCTGTATCTGTGATCTTGATAATAACTGGTGTAGCTCTACAGTCCTTACCTTACCTTTCCTCAGAGGTTATTACCCCATAAATAAGGTATTTAAAAAACAATGTACGCACATGTGAAAAAGTGTTGCCTTATATCAACTTGTTCATGATCATGTATGTAACAAAAAAGCATTAAAAGATTGGATTGAACTGATTAAGACAACAAGTGGATCTATATATATATATATATATATATATATATATATATATATATATATATATATATATATATATATATATATATATATGAAATAACAACCAATCACCTTCAAAATCACACCCCAAGTTAAGTGGCCTCCACTTGTGTTAAATTGTAGTGATTCACATGATTTCAGGATACATCCAGCAGTTCCTGAAGGTTCCCTCTGCTGGGTAGTGCAAATCCAACACAGCGCATCCCTCAAAGAACACCATCCCTACTCTGAAGCATGGTGGCAGCAGCATCATGTTATGGTGATGTTTCTCATCGGCAGGGACTGGGGCACTTGTCAGGATAGAAGGGAAAATGAATGGAGCAAAGTACAGAGAAGTCCTTATGGAAAACCTGCTGCCCTCTGCAAGAAAGCTTAAGCTGGGATGGAAGTTCACCTTTCAGCATGACAACGACCCAACGCACACAGCCACAGCTACAAAGCCGCAAAGTTGTCCCTGTCAAACCTGTCACTGATTTTCTATAGGCATTGTGTGTGTGTGTGTGTGTGTGTGTGTGTGTGTGTGTGTGTGTGTGTGTGTGTGTGTGTGTGTGTGTAGGTTCTCACTTCTTTAATACTGAATAACATTCTGTTTGGTACGGTCACAAGTATATAATTTATTATTATGATAAATAGCCCCTCTTTCTGTAGATTTAAAACTCCCAGATCAGGAAGCCTCCCTTTTGGATCACTATTGAGTTGGAAACTATTATATCCAAATGATTACATATGTGACAGAACCAGACGCACACACAGATGTCTTATTATGGATGCGCTTTTAACCATTTTAAAAGAAGTTATCAGTTTAGGCCTGGTTAACACAAAAGTTTATCCTTAAATATCTGTATTATAGACTGCATAACTTAGTTATTAAAATAATGACTAGTTTAATGTTTGAACCCAAAATAACAGGCACTCCTGCGCATAAGACTCACTCCTGTCCCTTCTAGCTTGGTGAAATTGAGATTTACTTTCAGTTTCCTTCACTGAACTAATTTAAGTGCTTTCCCTAATCAGTTTTCCAACAAAATCAGTTAAACAAAATCACTTTGGCATAGGGCATTTTTGTTTGCTAAAAATATTTACTTGTAATCTCTACAGTGAAAAAGATGGAGACAGAAAGCTTTTTCCAAGATACATTTTTAAAATGCCAAGGTTTATAGAAGATGAATCTTTCAAATTGTCAAAGTTATAAAGAAGCAGCCAAACTACATCAGAATAAATTGTTAGGTCTAAAAAAAAGGAGTAAATAATTTAGCAAATCATACATTACATGTGTCTTCTGTTTATTTGTGCACCACAAGTGAACTCACCTCAGGCTACGGGCATCTACCCAAATGGTGTTTCTCTACTGGAAAATCATTTTTGTATTTTTTGTCCAAGTTTGCTTCCAAAAAATCATCACGTTTCCCCATTTTGTAACTTATTACAAGGCACAGCAACCCGTTGTAAATATTTTATTTCAGTTGTTTGCATGGGACAGCAGTATTCACACCAGAATTCAAGTGTCAAAATCTATCACTGTAGATTGACCAGCAACCCCTATCCGCCACACAAGCCACTACGTACACCCACATGAGTACTTCTCCGTCACTGTTGCTTACAATCGGGTTTCGTATGCATAATATAGACACAGACTTCTTGAAACATTATCAGGGGTATATTGCATGAGTAATCCTTTTTAATTAAGATGCATTTTTTAGTGCAGGATCACAGGCTACTTCCATTATCTACTGGGCTACAGCAGGCAACTTTGGCAGGCCAACTAGATTTCATGTTTTTGTCTACTTCAGATAACTATCATGGTGGTTTATCTCTTGATGTTTGCATTGATATGAACATATTTAGTATTCCTAATTGTAGTGTTTGGTTGGCTTGGGCTATCCAGTCAGGTTGTTTATAAATACTGTAATTCCCTAAACTGTCTTACTTTGACTTTTTCCAGTGCCTTGGAAGAAACATATAATCAACATTTGTTTATTATTTATTTGTTTATTTATTTCTTATGTTTTACAAGAGATTTTGAATCATGTAGGAAAGATACTGTTTTACTGCTCTGTGTGTCTGATTCTGTCACATATTCATTCATTTGGATATAATAGTTTCCAACTCAATAGTGATCCAAAAGGGAGGCTTCCTGATCTGGGAATTTTAAATCTACAGAAAGAGGGGCTATTTATCATAATAATAAATTATATACTTGTGACCGTACCAAAAAGAATGTTATTCAGCATTAAAGAAGTGAGAACCTAGGTTTTAAAGTTGGGACTGACATTTAAAACAACATAACTTTGGAGAAGAAGCAATAACAATTCAGCAGTGTATTTTTCCACAGGTATTCAGCAGAGAAATGTGTTGCATGTGTTTTGACTTCACTTAACTAAGTTGCAAACAGAGCATGTCAGCCGTGTTTGAATTTCAACTGACAATATTAGAAGCTGTGGAAATAAGAGCCTGCAATAACCACACACCATGCTACCTTTTTTTGTGTAATTAATATACTTATACAGTACATGGAAACAAATCTTGCCTTTCAGGGAACTCTTTCCAATATCATTATAAGCCATAAGTGAACATTAGAACATAACAATATTTACGAAAAAGAGGAGGCCATTCAGCCCATCGAAGTTTGTCCAGTTGCTAGAAGCTGATCTGAAATCTTTGTGAAGTTGGGTCTTAAGGATCCCAGTGACTCAGCATCAACAATATCACCGGGAAACCCATTCCATACACTCACCTCTCTCAGTGTGTAAAAATGTTTCCTACTCGTTGTCCTTAGTCTATTTCCACCTAATGTCCAACTGGGTGCTCTGATACTGGTTTCTGATACTGTAAATCAACCTACTCTTTAAATTGGGTTTGCAAACAATCATAGTACAATAGATATCCAGATGTACCAATTTGACAGAATCCCTGACATATGTTTGTCCAACAACTGTGCTATCAACTATTTCCCCTTCGGCCACAGCATCTATAACTGTACCACATTAGGCAAATTCAAAGCTTAATAATTTATATATATATATATATATATATATATATATATATATATATATATATATATATATATATATATATATATATATATATATTAGTTTTTTGCAGGGCATCTTCTCATACACCATAGAGTTACATAAAGAGTTTGTAATAATGTAATTAATAAAGGATGACCGAAGGAGATATTAGTGTTTCTATGTCATTTGTAAACAACACAGGCAGCAGGGTTACAGACATGATGATGGTCATGGAACTCGCTCTGCAATCAATTTTTTAAATCATGACACTCATGTCTTACCAACACGTTGTAAAATGTTCAATTCAGAGAAAATACTTAAGTTTATTGCTGCCAACAGGCTAGGATAGTACCCTAATTTATAATATTTTCTCCTGTTTGACTGAGACCACCATAACCGGACTTCAGTCTGCTCATTTTCGTAACACGTTGGTAGGGCTCTTAAGACTTGAACTTAGAAATCCGGTGTGGGAAGGGTAGTCTTGTCTTTCTAGAGCTTACCTATATCAAGTGTAAACACTATTAACAGCTATAAAAAAAGCTTTCTTCATCTTGTTAAAAAAAAAAAGTTATTCACCTTAAATGGCTGGAACTACAGATTGCATCTAACCTTTCCTGGCCCATCTTACCTAATTCTTATTGTCCTGAAGCCAAGAATATCCTTGGCACATAACACTCTTCCTTTCTAGTTGTACACACACTGTACTGTTCTCCAGACAGATCAGCCCACAGTAAAAATATAGCTTTTATCTGATTGGAATAGGAGTAACGCTAGCCGATATTTCAAACCTTCCTTTTATTAGCTAAGGTTAATTATTAAATTAGTATTAAAATTAGTATAAATTTTTAAACAAATTAATAGTTTCCTTGATAATAATAACAACATCCATGGTACCATGGTCTATGAGATTTTAATTCGTCTTAGAGAACGGGTGGGCCTTTCTGGTACTGTTCTAAATTGGTTCAAATCACATTGATCGAATAGACAATATTGTATTGCCTTAGGAGAATTTACATCTGGATTAGCCAATATTACATGTGGTGTCCCACAGGGCCCCATTCTTGGTCCCATGTTATTCTCTTGGGGAGATTATTCGAAAACATGCATTTCCACAGTATGCGGATGATACACAGATTTATATATCGTTTAAACCAGGTGACATACCAACTAGCAATGTCTTATTCAAGTGTCTTGCTGATATTAGAAGCTGGATGACTCCATTTTTTATGGTTAAATCAAGATAAGACAGAAGTCCTACTTTTAGGCTCTAAGCAACAGATGGAGTCGACAAAGATTTAGGTTTGTTAAACTCAAATGTAAAATCTGAGTTGAGAAACCTGGGGGTTATTTTTGACTCTGAACTTTGAACTTTGCTTTGATTCACGTATTAAACATATTACTAGAGTCTCTTTCTATCATTTGAGGAATATTGTTAAAGTTAGACCTTTTCTGTCCTTGAATGATGCTGAGAAATTAGTACATGCTTTTATTTTATTTTCTAGATTAGATTATTGTAACTCTTTATTTTCTGGATTTACATGCCATGCTCTATCACACCTGCAGCTTGTACAAAATGCAGCTGCTAGAATGCTAATGAGAATTAAAAAAAAAGGCTCCCATTATTCCTGTGCTGGCATCATTGCATTGGCTTCCTATGCGTTATAGGATTGGTTTTAAAGTTTTATTATTAGTATTTAAAGCATCGCATGGATTATCTCCAGACTACTTGAATGACATGCTAATTCCATACCAGCCAGAACGCATTCTTAGATCTGTATTCCAAGGGTGAATGGTAAAAGGATGGGAAAGGCTGCTTTTTGTTTTAATGCTCCCACACTCTGGGACTCTATACCATCTTTTATTAGAGATTCACCCTCAATTGTTATTTTTAAATCTCGATTTAAAAACATATTTTTATAATATTGCTTTTTCTTAATATTAACTTGTTTTATTTTGAGTTTTGTTGTTACTTCTGCTTTTAATAATTTAATTCTGCTTGTGACATTTTTTGTTTTCTGTTTTATTCTTTCGGTGAACTCACATTGAGCTGTAATTCACATGAATGCGCTATATAAATAAAGATATTATTATTATAGTATTATTATAATATTTAATATCGATTATTCTTATATTTTCCTAGCTCCTTGAAATCTACCAAAATGTGTAATATTTTATTAAAAAACTTTTTTTTTTTTTTTAATTATTTAAATGAGGCTGTTAAGGAACTTTCATCATTCATGCAGCTCCTAGTTCAGGCCCTGGTACTGTCCCACCTTGACTATTGCTTCCTACATCTGCTACCTCCAGCTCATCCAAAACTCTGCTGCTCGTCTTGTACTCTCCCTTCCCTTCCCCACGTCATGCCGCTGCTCCGCTCCCTGCACTGACTCCCTATCACTGGCTCCCTATCACTGCTTGCATTCAATTCAAAACTCTTGTACTCGTCTGTCGTCGTCTTGACCATTCTGCTCCCTCCTATCTCCAGGCAATCATATCTTCCTATACCCCCTCTTGCCCTCTCTGCTCCTCCACCTCCGGCAGACTATCTGTAACCCCCTCCGCTCCCCCGTCTCCAGAGCCCGCTCCTTCTCCACCCTTGACCCTCATTGGTGGAACGACCTACCCACGGATATCAAGCCTGCTCAGTCCCTGACCACCTTTCGGCGCTTCCTCTAAACACACCTGTTCAGACAGCATCTGTAAACACTACAATGCTCGACTATGCCGGAATATATGGCACTAACTGCTTTTAGTCTAATTCACTCTTTCTTGTAAGCTACTATATGCTTTATTCTTACTTTAACTGATTTTATTGTACTTTCATATCTGCTCTTATCTGTATTATGATAGTCTGTAATGTGATATTTTATAATGTGATTATGCGATACTTTGTACTGTGATAACTTGTAACAATTGTAAGTCACTCTGGTTAAGGGTGCCTGCAAATAAATAACCTAATAATAATAATAATAATTTTGCCTTTGATAAGAAAAATATATTCTAATCAACATTAGTTGGTAGAAAATTGTTATTTATTTTGTGATAATTTAACATTTGCCTTACTTCTTTTCAAAATTATTTTGATATAGGTAAAGACTTTCTCTAACATAAGCCATTTTCTTTGTGTTTATAATGGTGGTGGTAGAGATGTTGTCTGTTGAGACTTGTCCCTGGGTTAGCACACAAAGTTTTGGTCATGGTAATCGAACGTGTTACTCACTGAATTTTTAAATAAGGTTTACTATCCCCTTCAGTTATCACAATATTACAACATTTTTTACAGATATTTAACAAAGCTGTCATAAAAGTTTACCATAGTAAGAGTAAAGCAAAGTGTAATAAGTATAGTGAAGCACGGTAAAACATAGGAAGGCATTGTAAAGCCCATGGAGGTATGGTAAAGCATACTAAAAATACATGGCAAACTATGGTAAATATAAGGGTTAACTGCTGCTTTTGTCTCTGAAAATTGTATATTAATTCAGAAAAATCACTTAAAGTGTCTATATTCCCCACATGCCTCAAGGCCACAGCAGCTACATGCCTGCCAATATTACACGATGAAGGATGAGATCCTTCCTAACCCAATCTTGCCCAGTATTGTATAGTATAGTATAACAATGTCATCCCTATGCACATTTATAATGGAAATTCATGGGTTTTTTATGTGTTGCCAGAATTTAAGAGAATTGAGGTACGTCTCAACAGTCCATTCAAGGATTGCAGTTCTCCTGCATGGTCACGATAATAGAATACTACTTTAGGAACTGGATGGAGGTTTAATTATGTGACGTGCTTGCCAAAACCAAAGTTATTCACTAATCACTGAATCTATTTTTCTACTTATATACCAAGTATCAAAATAAAATAAAATTTTTGAGAAAAAAAAGGTATATAAATGATGGGCATTGACAAAATGCTTTTTGGTTTCTTTTTAATAACTCGATCATTCATCCTTGACCATGACACGCTTGAGTGACTATGATTGAAGCATATGTACTGAATCACCTAATTAGTGAGGCACTGGGATGAAATCATAGTAAATTTACACGATATGAACAGCTGAGAGCCCATTCTTTCACAATACACCGATTATCAGGATGGTAGCCATTGTTTTTCAATTACTTTTGTTATGAATAAAAAGAAGAAAATAACAAGTTATGGTCTGCAACACAAGGAAGCTACAGACTTTAAAAAAAGAACAAGATTCTAGCAAGAATGAAAAAACTTACTAGCACATAGGTGGCAGAAAAATAATCTTAATGAAATTGTCCTTCTGTTACCATCATTAATAGTGTAAAAAATGATCCCTTTATTTAAGTCTGTCAAAATGGGACTGCAAGCTTTATTTCTCCTTCTGCTTTATTTACACATTTTATTTATTTAAATGTACTTAAAACAGTACATAATTACAAAGCATGAAGCATCTGTATTTCTTTGAGTACATTTAAAGTACTTGTACACACATACTTCTAACTATTCTCAACTTTGCCTTCAAATAGTCTGCAAAATAAATAAATTATTTTGTACTATACAACCTGTATGTATGGATGTCACAAAGACGGTTGGAGTGGGGGACATCAGACCAGAAACAGGAACCAGGAAATAAACAAAGAGAGGTGGAGTTTGGTGGAGCTGAGCGAATAGTTTCGCTCAGCATTTGATAGTGCACAGACAGACAGTAAATAAAATGTTGCAAGACAAACAAAAACACAGGACACGGCACATTTGCCAAAACAAAGAGATGAAACAAAACGGACTAACACTAAACAAACACGGTGAGCTGATCTTTTTAACAATTATTATTATTATTATTACCTCCGTCTCTAATCCCGTTCTCCACTCACCGAACGCACAACCCTGAGTGAGTGAAAACATGCTGCTTTTATGCAGCTGTACCGAGACTCGATTGCCAATCAATCATTCAATTGGAGTCGCGGTACAACTACACATGAATTAGAACATAAGAACATAAGAAAGTTTACAAACAAGAGGAGGCCATTCGGCCCATCTTGCTCATTTGGTTGTTAGTAGCTTATTGATCCCAGAATCTCATCAAACAGCTTCTTGAAGGATCCCAGGGTGTCAGCTTCAACAACATTACTGGGGAGTTGATTCCAGACCCTCACGATTCTCTGTGTAAAAAAGTGCCTTCTATTTTCTCTTCTGAATGCCCCTCTGTCTAATCTCCATTTGTGACCCCTAGTCCTTGTTTCTTTTTTCAGGTCGAAAAAGGCCCTTGGGTCGACATTGTCAAAACCTTTTAGTATTTTGAATGCTTGAATAGGTCGCTGCATAGTCTTCTTTGTTCAAGACTGAAGATTCAATTCTTTAGCCCGTCTGCATATGACATGCCTTTTAAACCCAGAATAATTCTGGTCGCTCTTCTTTGCACTCTTTCTAGAGCAGCAATATCTTTTTTATAGTGAGGTGACCAGAACTGAACACAATATTCAAGAAGAGGTCTTACTAATGCATTGTACAGTTTTAACATTACTTTCCTTGATTTAAATTCAACACTTTTCATAATGTATCCAAGCATCTTGTTGGCCTTCTTTTATAGCTTTCCCACATTGTCTAGATGAAGACATTTCTGAGTCAACAAAAACTCCTAGGTCTTTTTCATAGATTCCTTCTCCAATTTCAGTATCTCCCATATGATATTTATAATACACATTTTTATTTCCTGCATGCAGTAGCTTACACTTTTCTCTATTAAATGTCATTTGCCATGTGTCTACCCAGTTCTGAATCTTGTCTAGATCATTTTGAATGACCTTTGCTGCTGCAACAGTATTTGCCACTCCTCCTATTTTTGTGTTGTCTGCAAATTTAACAAGTTTGCTTACTATACCAGAATCTAAATCATTAATGTAGATTAGGAATAGCAAAGGACCTAATACTGATCCCTGTGGTACACCACTAGTTACCACACTCCATTCTGAGGTTTCTCCTCTAATCAGTACTTTCTGTTTTCTACATGTTAACCACTCCCTAATCCATGTACATGTGTTTCCTTGAATCCCTACTGCGTTCAGTTTGAGAATTAATCTTTTGTGCCAGACTTTGTTAATAAAGTGCAATTCCCCGTGCTCACATATTATTACTTTTTACTTGCAGGTGAAGTCATGTGCAATCCTCGTGCCTAAATACAAATATACATTTTAAACACTCGTGTTACACAGACCCGTTTATATCCCGTGTACCAATGACTATACACCAACATTAACACACAACATACAACACAAAATTGGGGGGGGCGGGGGGCACTTTGCCACAATGGAATAGAGCTGTATGGGCATGATGTTCTTTATGCATACACTTTTTTTCATTCCTTTTTTTGTCGTTATTTAATTTATAATTTAAGAAAACACATTTCAATATCGTTATCAACTTTACCAGAGGTAGCCTGTTTTTCTGGTGGCATAATAGCCTGTAACGTGTACATTTTAATGAACGTATTGAAATGCTATACCGACAATTGAGGGTGGAATGGAGGACAGTATAGGGAAGGCGCCGCACTGGAAAAAAATAAGTACTGTACATTATTAAGTGAAATTGCTTGTTGACTGCTGACGTTTTTTAACTCCACCGGGTGCTAAGTAGGGAAGGGCACGTTTGAAGTTGTTCCTGCTTTCGTTGTTGTGCTTTTGACACATTCTGCGGATTGGATGTACATCCTATGGTACTGCATTTCCCCGCTATATTTATTTGTAGTGAAAGTACAATCTAGGGCTGCCAGTTAAGGCTCAAAATAGCAATCCATTAATTGGGTACACAAAATATAATCGTTCTAGTAAATATCGATGTACCATACATTTTCGGTGCGTTCCTCTTCTCATGACGTTATTATTTTAATATCATTGCAGTTCAGTAAAAGCTTGTGCACAACAATTGAATGTGAGGGGTAATTACGCCTGGGTAGCGTCAAGAGAAAAAGAAAAACAAAACACAACATTCGCAACAAGCCTAAAGAAAACATAGTACAGGAGTGTTACTAAAATATTTATTCCAAACAGATTACAGTACTTTTGAATGTAAGCTATGTAAACAAGACAAGAGTCGTTTTTGTTCAATGACAGCTGCAGCATCATGCATTGCATTTAATACTGTACCATCTAACTTTCACTATCCTGGAAATCCAGCCTAAAACACAGATACAAGGTGGCGCGGCTTTTTTTTTTTTTTTTTTTTTTTTTTTTTTTTTTCTTGTTTTGTTTTTTTTGCACAGTGAATACACAGAGGGGTGTACTAACAAATAATTTTCAAATCTGATTCTCTGGTAGGGACCAGTAAATCCAATGCTAGTTAACACGAGCAGGAAAACAAGAGCAGTCCCACTGCTTGTCTGTGGCAGAAATACTGTAAACAGCAAGGCAGCGCGTTCGGCGCAGTTTTGTTGATAAACTTAAATAATGTTGTTAACTATGAGCGTTACAAAAATGTAATTATTGAATCAATTATCCAGTATTTATATCCATGTATATAATGAGGAATGGAATCGATCGGAAAATTGATTTTTGATTTAATCATAGCAGCCCTCGTACACACCGATGAATTTACCCATGTTTGGAGAGAAAAGCATCTGTTCTGTTTCCAGCCACATTTAGTGAGTATGTGACTATCGTTTTCTACGATTATCGAATAATTAAAAATTAGGAGAACAACAGACTGTCGCAGTGAACAACAGCAATTTATTAGTGAGGCGCCAAAATGGAGAAAGCAAAACTATATACAGCATCAAAAAAAAAGACAAACATGAACAGGATACCAGCAATGTTCTATTGACTAGTGGTGCAATAGCTGAGCACCCCTCTCTTAGCTCCTAGCTACTAACAGCCTCCTCTCTCAAATGAACACCTAGGAGGTATTTATAGCAGGCTACCCAGCTAGGCTCCTGCCTCCTGGAACAATCTTTTTTTTTTTTTAATCTTTTAGAATAAACAACAGATAGTTTTCATTTTACTTACTTTGTCAACACATTTTACAAACAAACATATTATAAAGCTTGGGTTTTACACTCCATTGAACTGCACAGAACAGCAGAACCAGGACGCGAACCTGCGACTGTGCGGTTAGAAGATGAACGGTTTACCAGTCAACTAAAGGACAAGCTCTCTAGTTGAGAGGAAAGTTTGTGTCTTATATGTTTATGGTAGTATTATAAACCCATCAGCCACTAGGAGGGGGATCATTACATACTTCCCCTGCTTAACCCATGCTCATCCTTAAGAGGAAACATCAGATAGAATCATGTGTCTTGCAAGCCAGCATACATGCTATAGTTTATAGTAGGCAAAGACCACGGATATGCAATTGCCTGATTCCACCACAGGGGTCAGGATTTTTCCCATTGGGCGCGACTGTAATGCTTGGGTTTTACATTCCATTGGACTGCATGGAACAGAAGGATCAGGACGCGAACCTGTGACCACGCATTTAAAAGATGAATGCCTTAACAGTCAACTAAAGGGCAAGCTCTCAAGTCGAGAGAAAAGTATGTGTCTTATGCTGATGGTAGCATTATAAACCCATCAGCCACTAGGAGGGGGATCATTACAATATCCAGAAGATTTTTACTCTGAGAGCAAAGTTAAAAACCACATTTTAATAACCTGGGACTACCAGCCTCACCCTACTCAAGATGGCCGCCCACATGCACAAACTTTACTTTACCAGTAAATAAATACAATTTTACTTTTAGCGCTACCTCGCTAAACATGTTGTTTTTCTTGTTTTTAAACAACAGACATTTTTGTAAAACGACAATATGTTCTTTAATACCCAAATAATATATTTTCCTTTTTGGTTTATTTTTCAGTTTTAACCAGGATGTCTCACAGCTATGGTTCCGCTAAGTACACTGAGTTCTTTTAACTTTTCTTTTCTACCTTGATTATTCAGTTAAGCATCTTTGTCAGAAAGTATGCAATATTATAGATATGTAAACAAACATTTACACAGCACTTCAAATGAAATGTTTCAGAGTCCAGTTTTCTATATCAAACAAACAGCCTTTAAAAGTCATCATGAGGGTTTTCATAGGGGTATTTTATGAGTGATGAGCTCCTTCATCACAGCCAGAATTAACAATCCATATATCAGCTGCTTTGACGTTATTGCCTTACCGTCTGCACCAATGGAGACCAGAGTGGTGACATCGCTGTTCTCATTCTGCGTTCCAGCTACCAAAATTTAGAATAATGAATCAAATCTCTCTTCTCCTCCAAGGGCACCACCAGACCTTCCCTTAATGGACAGCACTCATACCTTGATGTCACCAATGAATTACAAAAATACTATTTAAAATATTGTACATTTAAAAGCCAGCACAATAAAATGACTGTCAATTAAAAAAGTACTGCGGTGCTTCTAAATCGTTTAACACTAGAACTGCCATGCAGGTCAATTTGTCCCATTTTGGTTTTAAAATGTTAATTACTCTTTCGTTGTAAATTGTATGTGTGTGTCCATTTTTGACTTTTCCTAAACATAAATTAAATATCATGACAGCGTTTGATAGCCAGAATTGCAAAAATAATAAAATTATAAACAGTTCTACCTAGAACCGCCACATGGGTCATTTTGACCCATGCATTACAATACATGTCTTTTTTTATATAACATAAGATATTCTATTTTTTTTTTTTGTAAATGCATAAAACAAGACATGTCTCCTCCGCCTAGCACACATGTTTTTAATTTTATTTCAAGCCTTTTTTTGTTTGTAGATTGACTACGAGACAGTTGGCAGATGCTTACGCTCCTCCATAGAGTACAGTGCAGCCATCATCAGTATTAAAAACATTGATTTCGGTTTTATAGTTTTGTGTGTACATATACCAGTTCACACCTGTACACGGGTATATGTACATACCTGTTTCTTTTGAAATGTATATTTTATTATATTTTTTCACTGTTTGTAGTCATGCTGTATGTGCAGACATTTTGAAAATAAAGCCTTTTATGTTTCATTTTCCATTTAAATACAGTGTTTCTGTGATGCAAATGTTAGATGTGATGTTCGTGAATAAAACATTTGAGTTGTATCCAATAGTATGTTTTTTCATACTACATGGCGGTTCTAGGCTCAAAAATCGGTCTTGCTCTTCTGCCTCTGGTCAGACCTCGCAGCTGGATCCAAAAGTAATATAGCACACTTGCCAGTCCCTCCCCCTCTGATGATTAAAACTCTAAAAAGATAATAAAACAGAAAGCACCAAGAATCACTAAAATGACCAAGCAAGCATATAGATAGAGAGGCAGGTGGGGGGGGTGGGTAGTGGTTTGTGGAGTTAGGGGTATATAGCCTCTAATTAAGTTATGAAATAATGTACTCGCCAGCACATTGACTTCATTAATGTCCCATTTTAAAATACATTACGTCTCACTGTATGCCCTTTGGATGATGTTGTCAACAATCTTATTTACGTCCAGATAAGGTCTTGTAAGTAAGGTCAAGTAAGGTCTTGATGAACATTAAAGACAGCAATATGATTCAGCCTCATTAGTCCCATTGATGAGTATAGATAGTTCTTAAGTCGCCTGAGACTGGAGAATGAGCGTTCGGCAATGCATAATGAAATGGGCACAGTCATCAGGATTCTTAAAATTTTGCAGTAGTCAGGTGTAGCATATTTCATAAGTATTTGTTTTCTTCAGTTTTTAGAAAGGTGTTGATATCATGAACACTGGAGATTGAGATGTTTTTGTGATAAATCCAAAAACATCTCAAAGTTTTAATCTCAGCACGTTGAAGTCATTTGCATAAAACTCTGCTACTTCCTCGGCTTTAACATTAGAACTGACACTGTTATTCTCATACCTAAAACCACCACAGGCAGTCATTATGACAGTTATATTTTAGAAATCAATATTAAAATGAAAGACAAACTGTTGGATACAACTCACAGGTTTTATTCAATCACATCATATCAAACACCTGCACAGCCGAAACTCTATTTAAATGAACAATTAAACATTAAGGGGTTTATTTTCTAACTTACCACACATAAAGCTGTACTACAAAAAATGAAAAACTATAATAAAATAAACATTTCAAAATAAACTAGTGTGTAAACAGGTATATGTACATACAAAACTGTAAATGCTGAATTCCTTTTTTAATTTAAAATTAAAGAAACATATGTTTTCTCTTGCGTGTGTCACTCAGTGCAGCACTGAATCCAGATTGAGCTGCAGCAGCCTCTGGTTTTAGTTTTCTGATCGTAATGTTTCTGCCGAAGCGCTGTGGCTAGCTTCAAAATGAAATCTCTCCTACTGATATTTTCCCCCCTGGTACATTCCTTGTACAAAACGAAGGAATTGATGGCTGCCAGGTCCAGTAGAGATAACAACAGGCTTATATATAAAAATAAAATAGAATACTGTAGGTTATATTCAAAATAAAAACATGTATTATAAAAGGCAGTCAAAATTACTGCTTTGGCGGTTCTAGGCGGGCGGGATTATAGCTTCCTTATTTTTGTCATAAAAGTCATACACGGACAACCACATAACTTTCAGACGTGCAGAGTAATTTCAATTTGAAACCGTCAAAATGACTGCTATGGCAGTTCTAGTGTTAACCATCTTACTGTCAAATGATCACTAAACAGCAGAATGAAATCTTGATTCAAGAGCAGTCGTGACATGATCAAAAACCTCATTGTATAATTTTTGATGCACATTTTCTGGGGTTGCAAAAACATTGGGACTCTTTCCTTCATCTATTCGCCTGCGTGCTTTTTTTGCAGGAGGTATTCAGCTTTCTTGAAGATTGAGATTTTTTAGCTGAAGCACAAGCAGCTGCATGTTTTCCTTTCAGAGAAAAAAAAAATTCTCATCTTGAAAATGCAGTGTGCTCTTGTTACCTACCTCTACTCTACTACTTCTACAAATATCAGAATGAAAAAAGTATAATACCTTTTAAGAGGAGTTAGGAATCCATGTGCTTTGAATCCAGTGTCAGAAACATCAGTGTTGTTAATTTCATCCAAAAACATCAGAAACGTAGCATAGTTTGAGGCAACTGATCTTAGAGAAGTTGCACACAGACACCATTTTGTGGGTCAGAATGGGCAAAGATGTGCCAGAGCTTCTGTTTCTTGCAAAGTCTCAAAGCATGCAAGCCTTTTTGGGAGAGTTTTTGATACAACTTATCAACTCCCACATTAGAGTTATGAAGTTACTAACAGACTGTATATGTTGCATGACATCTTGCAGAACCAAGTTGAGAAAGTGAGCCATGCAGTGCACATACACTGCTCTTAGTTCCTCAAGCTGGACCATAGCTTGCAGTTCAGATAGTACTCCACTTACATTTGCAGGCCCACCATAACACTGACCACAACAGTAACTGATGTCAAAATTGAATCGTAACAGGACATCCTTTACGGTGGGGAATAATGTCTTGGCATCGTCAGAGGGGTCTCATAAAATCCCCCAGAAATAATTAATGAACAAGAAAATCTTCTTTAACAATCCTTAAGCAGATGGACACTTGCTCTTTTGTAGAAATGTCTGTTTGTTTGTTTATTATAACTGCATAGTAAACAGCGTCCTTCACAAAACTGCACAGCCTTTGCATCACCACGTTTGACATTAGAATAAGTATTTCATCAATAATCTCATGAGACATCCATTTGTAGGATGTTCGCTGCATCCTGATTTTAAGTTCAGGTATGTCTTCAGCATGCAAATGTAACACCTGAACAAAATTGGAATTTTCATCTATATGTCCATGTGGCAATGTTGCCCCGCCCCTGTGTATTTCGGTGTTGTATGTTATGTGCAGTTTGTTAATGTTGGTGTATAGTCATTGGTACACGGGATATAAATGGGTCTGTGTAACACGAGTGGTTTAAAATGTATATTTGTATTTGGGCACGGGGATTGCACAGCACTTCATGTGCAGGTAAAATGTAATAATATGCGAGCACAGGGAATTGCCTTTATTAATTCATGTGCAGTTGTACCGAGACTCCAATTGAATGATTGATTAGCAATCGAGTCTCGGTACAGCTGCATAAAAGCAGCGTGTTTTCACTCACACAGGGTTGTGTGTTCGGTGAGTGGAGAACGCAATTGGAGACAGAGGTAATAGTAATTATAACAGCAGCTCACCGTGTTTGTCTGTATAGTTTGTTTTGTTTGTCTCTTTTTTTTTGGCTGCCAGTGCCGTGTCCTGTGTTTTGTTTGTCTTTACAACCTTTTATTTTCTGCTTGTTCATTTATTAAATGCTAAGCGCAACCAAGCGCTCAGCTTCACCAAACTCCACCTCTCTGTTTATTTTGTGTTGGTTCCTGTTTCTGGTCTGACGTTACCCACTGCAGCCGTCTTTGTGACAGTCCAGGAAAGGGCATTCCCTGTGCAGCTATAAACTGTAATGAAGTTATCCTTCATGCTGAATATCATATCTCTTGCTTGCTGATAAAAGAGCACATACATTTGCTCCCCTTTTGGACGCAGATAAACTCTGAGCACCCAAGCAATGCAAAGATGACTTTTCATGAGATGAAAACCTTTCTAAAGCTTTATTCTATGAGCAAAAACCGTTACTCACAAAAGACATCAATGAATCTTTGTCCCTAACTGTTGATGGAAGGTCATATCCATCACAAGCATCTTTGCAGCAGACAAATAAAAAACAAGAATCTAGTCAATCCACATATATAAAGACCTCCGGTTTTCCTGAAAAGATCTGCCTTTTCATTGTTTATCTTTCAAACCGGGATACTTTTTTGTGTGCATGCAGGGGTATCCTCTAACTGTCTAGATTCTGTTTTATGTTTGTTAATTCTGGTGGATTCTGCTACGCCTGCTAAAGTGGGTTCGATCCCTTTACCTCACCCACCACTGATTTTTAATACAAATGTATCAATCTGTTTTTATTTCATATATCAATCACATAGTGTACGTCGCCCAAACGTCGTTCAGAGTAGTCGTTTACTAATTGTGCATTCCGTAGTTGCATGGCGTGAATAAAACACTCAAAACACACAATTAGGTGAAATCAATAACACATATAATCAAAAAATAAATATATAATCAAACTACTTGTGAACTAAACATATGTGCAAACTGTAACTAAATAAGTGACAAAAAACAGGAAAACATGTCCAAAACCAAACACATCATTAGTGAAAGTGCACCGTGCAACAACATATTAGAAGACTGTAATCAGGTTTTAAAGATAACAATTTCCCACATTCTAGGTTCTGAAAAACAGAGGTCCCTTTCCTTTTTAAATTGTCAATTCAAAAAGAATGTTTACTGTGGGCCAGAGAATAGGGTTTGATTATGCATATACTTTACAGTGCTGCTTTTAAATGTACTTCAACTTAGACTGCTTTTACTGCAGAGTGTTTTTATTTCCACAAATCTGCATGTAATTCAATCAGTGTATGCTTTTGGAATCCTGTAAGTATGGTCCAAAGCAACCAATCCAAGTAGCCAAAAAAGACAAAAACAATCGAACACAATGCACAATTCAGTATTCATTCACATCACATTTAACATCAAGAACTCAAATTTAATTTTGTATCAAATGTTTTAGAAATGTTTAACCTTAAAAGTCCTTTTACCAAATTTTTGGAATTGCTGAAATAAAACACTTGGTTTACTTTTCCAGATTCAAATTGAAATAAAAAATCAATCATTTTATAAACATTCAGCAAAAGTCTTGGATTGTTTGGGGTTTTTTTTTTCCCGACTGTAGGTCTTCTGTCCAAGGGGGTTGGCAGTGTTGCCGGGTCTGTGGTTTTCCTACGGAATTGGTCTCAGGAAATATTTAGGAGTCGCGGGTAGCTACTTTATTGGTTTAATAGGTTTAAAAAGATTATACATTTGAATTAAAATGCCATGCTAAACAAACAATGTATTATTATGAAAAGCATACCAGGTATCGTAATTTTTTATATTAATTCACAGTGGCATTTCTAAAACCACCTTCATAAATTCACCTTTTGATAACTGCAACAGTATGGTACAATTCAAGCTAATATTAGGTATTCCAATAATAAATTGAAAAAATATGCAGTTGACCTTACATGAACCTGGAATAATTTCAGTCACATTAATTTAAATAAGCCCCTTTCACATTGACGCTCCTACCCGAGTTCCGACCCGGGTTCTGGCTTCCCGGGTCACAATCCCATATAGTGTGAAACCACGTGTTGGACAAGACAAAATGGGTGACGGGCGTTTGTAAGTGGAGGAAGTAACAAACAGCCATGCCTGCATGAAGGTTTCACTTCCACAAGGAACTTGAGAACCATTTCAGTTTATTAACGGCTTGTAGTTTGAGACACACCATGAGCCAGACTGCTGCACGGATGGAGTGAAGCGATTTAAAAAGCATTTGTTCTAATCAACATTTGAGCCGACAATTCATTCCACAGAAGTTTGGATAGAAGCGTCTGTAACAAGCAGGTCTTCCAAACAATTTGAGAGAGGTTGGATTTCACAGGACGCCAGTCCAGTGCAGAGACAGATTAAAAACAGATGAAAGTGTGATCATGTGAATGTTGCTGCATCCGGGGCATTGTGTACATGCTTCTGTCACCCTAGGTCAACCCTAGTTCTTCCAAAAGCATTGTGAAAGTATTAGCCGACCCACATGACACAGGGTCAGGGTGAAAGGGGCTTTAGATAGCACTACAGGTTAAATAAAGTTATTTCGATTTCTGAAAGCAGTTTAATTGCCTTGTGGCCATTTTGAATGCATATGGGTGCAACATGCAGTTCTGATGGCATTTGAAAATGCAGAGATTTTGTTTTACAGTTGATCAGGGAAATAAGTGTATTTCCGTTTCCATTCTATCCTGGGACATCTGAAGAATGTAGAAAACCCTAAACCAGAAATGACTCCAAGAGAATACCAAGCCTACGCTAAGCCTGAAATGACTCCAAGAGTCCAGAGTTGAGTAATATAACATTAAGTAGAATTGAAATCTGGCTTCATCAAACCGGAGCTCCTGTATCAGCTGATGATGTTTGCCGTAACTTTTTCTTTTCTTGGCGATGTCATGGACCCACAGCGATCTTACTTTTTTTTTCTTTGTCCGGTAGAGCAGGGCGATTGCAATTCTCTTTTTTTGTTTGCTGTTCCAGTTATTGTGCTCTTAGATGCACAGTACCACGGATTGTTGTGCCTTTAACTCACACTGCCTTTGCCTATACCCAGCAAACCAAACAAAACTCACAAAGAAAGAAATATCTCCATTTTTAAAAGCAACATGTTTTTATTTTATTTTAAATAACACAATTACCTGATATGTGGGGGGATTATGATAGTGTGTGGGGGGTTAAAATTAGGTTTTATAAAAATATATATGTTTAACTCATTACTTTATTTATTTATTTATTTTTTACTAAGCTTTGTGTCTTCTGTATAAAAACAGTTTCCCCTTCTCGTTGGCTTTTACTTTTTGTTGCTTGTACTTACAGCCGTGATGTAACAACAGACCGCCCACTGACTTTCTCTTGCCGCTTTCATTGTGAACAGTGGTCTGCAGCGACTGCAGAGTGGCACACAAGGAGGTGGCATGCGCGCTGTGTCCAATGTGAACAGCTCTTAAGGCTGTTCACAATCAACACAGATAATGTGCTTCTCCACTCCGTCTTTCTGCACATGGCACAGCTTCCAAAGTTAAATTTTTACTGCACTTGCCAACCTGGCATTGGCGTCTCTTGCGGCTCTCAATTGGGTTGCCAGCTTCAGCAGTAGGTACATGCTTGGCAGTCTCCCTCTGTTCCAAATGCTTCTCGTGAAGTTCCTGTGCTAACTGTAAAATACATTCTCTCCTTGGTAAATTCTTCTCTGTGCATTCTTTGTAAAGTACCCTGGAGCTGATGGCTACTAGGTCCAACACATTGTAAAACACCTGACTTGGACACACAGTGGATGGACATGGTTGACTTACTCCCTTGTTGTAATTTATTCAGGGTAGGATCAGTGATCATGTGCTGGTCAGTTCATGTAAACTTTCCATAAGCTCCACTGTGGAGTAAAATAGTACTGTATTTGTGAGTATAAGGGGAAAATGGAAGTGATTTTCTACCCTCTGTGTTCAGCATATCATGTAGAGCATAAGATGGTAACTCTGTCCCCCAGAGAACACCATATGCACGCATTGCAGAGCCAAGATGTAAATAAAAAAGAAAAAAGTACCCGATAAATTATAACGCAATTGCAGGTCCTGAAATGTGCAAAATAGTTGTTTTTAGTAACATCTGCCAGAGTATGAACACCCTTATTACCCCACTGTGGAAAAACAAAGGGGCGGCCTCCTGATGAGAATGCAGCATTGTGAAAGATAGTGAATGAATATACCATTTTGTTTGATGCAGTTTAGTGTGCTTTTCCACCAATCGCCAAACTGTAATCAAATAGGAGATTATAGGACCATAGCGTAGTTTGCATTGCTAAATTGGAATACCAGAATATAGCAAGTCTTGCAGCCTATGTGGAGAAACTAAATTTTCTTCTAGCTGTCGCCATGAAACAAGAGTGTCTGTATCAAACTACACTGTGAGTGGTTGCAGCACAAATTACCAAAAATAATATTCATACCATGTACCGCCTCTTTCATCTCCTCCAGCGAGATTGGAGCACCCTGTGCAGTTGATTCGTCATCCAAGAAATGTGGCAATTGAAAGCTCTGAAGAAACTGTTCACACTTGCCATGAATACAAACAATGACACAGTCACATCAGATAAAAAGGTAAGCTCCCGATATTTCAAAAGACAGCGTCCATCTATTCTAAGTGACACCAGCCTTCAGCTATTATGTAATTAAGCAATGTTTTAGCAGCATGTATTCTTAAAATGCAATGTGCAACAACTAATTTGTTAAAGCATTACTAACGCTAGTCAGTACATACAAAATGAGAGAATATACAGTGGCTCTCAAAAGTATTCACCCCCCCCCCCTTGGACTTTTCCATATTTTATTGTGTTACAACATGGAATCAAAATGGATTTAAATAGTTTTTTGCCACTGATAAACCAAAAAAAGTCTATAATGTCAAAGTGAAAAATACAATCTACAAATTGTTCTAAATTAATTACAAATATAAAACAGAAAATAATTGATTGCATAAGTATTTCACCCCTTTGAGTCAATATTTGGTAGATGCACCTTTGGCAGCAATTACAGCCATGAGTCTATTTGGATAAGTCTCTACCAGTTTTGCACATCTGAACAGTGCAATTTTTGCCCATTCTTCTTTGCAAATTGTTCCAGCTCCATCAAGTTGGATGGGGACCTTTGGTGAACAGCAAATTTCAACTTTTTCCACATATTCTCAATTGGATTGAAGTCCGGGCTTTGACTGGGCTACTCCAGGACATTGACCTTTTTGTTTTTAAACCACTCCAGTGTGGCTTTGGCTGTATGTTTGAGGTCATTGTCCTGCTGGAAGATAAATCTTCTCCCAAGTCCCAGGTCTCCTGCAGACTTTCCTCCAGGATTTCTTTGTACTTTGCTACATCCACTTTGCCCTCTATCTTCACAAGCTTTCCAGGCCCTGATGGACATAAGAACATAAGAACATAAGAAAATTTACAAACGAGAGGAGGCCATTCAGCCCATCTTGCTCGTTTGGTTGTTAGTAGCTTATTGATCCCAGAATCTCATCAAGCAACTTCTTGAAGGACCACAGGGTGTCAGCTTCAACAACATTAATGGGGAGTTGATTCCAGACCCTCACAATTCTCTGTGTAAAAAAGTGCCTCCTATTTTCTGTTCTGAATGCCCCTTTGTCTAATCTCCATTTGTGACCCCTGATCCTTGTTTCTTTTTTCAGGCTGAAAAAGTCCCTTGGGTCGACATTGTCAATACCTTTTAGAATTTTGAATGCTTGAATTAGGTCGCCACGTAGTCTTCTTTGTTCAAGACTGAATAGATTCAATTCTTTTAGACTGTCTGCATATGACATGCCTTTTAAGCCCAGAATAATTCTGGTCGCTCTTCTTTGCACTCTTTCTAGAGCAGCAATATCTTATTTATAGCGAGGTGACCAGAACTGCGCACAATATTCAAGATGAGGTCTTACTAGTGCATTGTACAGTTTTAACATTACTTCCCTTGATTTAAATTCAACACTTTTCACAATGTATCCGAGCATCTTGTTAGCCTTTTTTATAGCTTCCCCACATTGTCTAGATGAAGACATTTCTGAGTCAACAAAAACTCCTAGGTCTTTTTCATAGATTCCTTCTCCAATTTCAGTATCTCCCATATGATATTTATAATGTACATTTTTATTTCCTGCGTGCAGTACCTTACACTTTTCTCTATTAAATGTCATTTGCCATGTGTCTGCCCAGTTCTGAATCTTGTCTAGATCATTTTGAATGACCTTTTCTGCTACAACAGTGTTTGCCACTCCTCCTACTTTTGTGTCATCTGCAAATTTAACAAGTTTGCTTACTATACCAGAATCTAAATCATTAATGTAGATTAGGAATAGCAGAGGACCTAATACTGATCCCTGTGGTACACCGCTGGTTACCACACTCTATTCTGAGGTTTTTCCTCTAATCAGTTTTCTACATGTTAACCACTCCCTAATCCATGTACATGTGTTTCCTTCAATTCCTACTGCGTTCAGTTTGAGAATTAATCTTTTGTGCAGGACTTTGTCAAAAGCTTTTTGGAAATCCAAATAAACCATGTCATATGCATCCCCATAGCATGATGCTGCCACCACCATGCTTCACGATAGGAATGGTGTTCTCAGGATCATGTGCGGTGTTAGGCTTGCGCCAAACATAGCGCTTAGCATTGAGGCCAAAAAGCTCTATTTTGGTCTCATCAGACCATAGAATCTTCTTCCACTTGGTCTCAGAGTCTCCCACATGCCTTCTGGCAAACACTAGCTGAGATTTGATGTGAGTTTTTTTCAACAATGGCTTTCTTTTTGCCACTCTCCCATAAAGGCCAGTTTTGTGAAGCACCCAGGCTATTGTTGCCGTATGCAGTGTCTCCCAGCCATAGGCCTCTTGGTGGCCTCCCTGACTAGTGCCCTTCTTGCCTCAGTTTTTGAGGATGGCCTGTTCTAGACAGATTCACAGTTGTGCTATATTGTCTCCATTTCTTAATAATGGACTTTACTGTGCTCCAGGAGATATTCAATGCCTTGGAAATGTTCTTATATCCTACCCCTGATTGGTGCTTTTGAAGAACTGTTGTGTGAAATTTAATTACTTTAAATTTAAAAGGAAGTTGATGTGGAAGTAAATAAGGCAATTACTTCACAGAGTAATTTTAAAAGGTCCTTTATTATTTCACACACACACACACACACACACACACACACACACACACACACACACGCAGTTACATACACAGATGCTATACTGCGAATAACGATATCCCTAACGGGACATAACCCAACAAGGTTACATACAAAGATTATATTAATCACAGATCAATACAATCCATGAGACGCAACTGAACTAATTCTTACCCTTCCAAGCGGATCGGGAGAGCCCTTCGACCCTGGTAAGAGAAAGCAGCTGTCTCCAAGAAATTACCGAGCAGGACTGCGCGCTAATCCTCACGGCTGACTCTCATCAGAGCAGAGGAGAACCCCGTCCTTTATAACTTACCAAGTTAGGCTTTTGCATGCGAGAGAGTAATTGGCCAGATCACTCCCTCGAGGCTCGGCCCTCTGAATAAACTATTCCTTTCCCTAGAACATTCTAACCAAAACAAGTTATATAAACGTGACAAAAACAAGTTATATAAGATATGGGGTTATTATAGGGCAAGGGCAAAGATGAACTCGAACGCATTTCTAGAACTTTCTAAAACACACTTTTTTTTTATTACAAGAACCTTATTCTGGATTTGCTTTGAATGTTCCTTCATCTTCATGATGTAGTTTTTGTTAGGAAATGTACTAACCAACTGTGGGACCTCCCAGAGACAGGTGTATTTAACCTTAATTGCACACAGGTGGACGCCATTCAACTAATTATGTGACTTCTAAAGACAACTGATTGCACCAGAGCTTATTTAGGTGTGTCATAGCAAAGGAGGTGAATACTTATGTAATCAATTATTTTTTGTTTTATATTTGTAATTAATTTAGAACAATTTCTAGATTTTATTTTTTCACTTTGACATTATGGACTTTTTTTGTGTTGATCAGTGGCAAAAACTCCTAATTAAATCCATTTCAATTCCATGTTGTAACACAATAAAATGTGGAAAAGTCCAAAGGGGGTGAATACTTTTTATATATATATATATATATATATATATATATATATATATATATATATATATATATATATATATATATATATATATATAATACACACGTGTTACATCCCCTCGCACTTTTTGTTATCACGTCCCAGGATAAAGCAACCAGTCCACATTTTAATCCACCTCCCGAAACCTCAATGGAGGAATGCCTCTTGTGGTATGTCTGGACCGATGAATGATTACTGCCTTCTTCCTCCAACCTGTTGGTCTCTTCACTTTCCGAATGCTCAGAGACTCATTCTCTAGAAGGACCTGGAAGAGGAGCAGACAAAGGGGGGAACCACAGCCAAAAAGGAAGATTGCTAGCAACCTCAGATTGCTGTGAATCCCCCAGAAGGTTGAACTCTAGGGAGTGGGCAAGATCATGACAACCTCCAATGCAGAACCTTCTCATGGCCATTTCCATAGTTACCAACTCCAGTGGATAAGATGTCTGGATTGAAGTCAACGGCACCTTGCCAGCAGAGGGTTTCTTTCGGAGGACACACTGAGAGCAAACAGAACATCATTGTTGGACATCAGCAGCTAGAGTTGGCCAATAGAACTGGTGCCGTAAAGCAGCTATGGTCTTCTCAACTGCAAAGTCCCCACCTCTACGCCCAAACTAGGCCGAGGCTCCAATGTGGACTTCTCTGTGCCTGGACCAGCTACACTGGAGAGACATGCATGTACCACCTCCCTCCTGACCTCCTGGAAAGCAGGCACCTCCAGAGTGTCCCTATCCTCTTCGCTTCCAGCCTCTTCCAGTAGCACATGGCACAGAGCATCAGCATTCCAACAGGCCCCCAACAGGTACTCATGAAACTTTTCAGTTATAGACCACTTCATGGCAAGCAACTCCAACTTAAAATAACTATAGTTGGAGTCGTTGCACTCAGCTGCTTGAAGACTCCTGCTAGTGTAGGCAATAACCCTTTCCTGGCTATCTTGGACCTGGGCCAGGACAGCTCCCAAGCCTTGATTACTAGCAACTGTGTAAAGAATGAATGAAAGGTTAAAGTCAGCAGATGTCAGCATAGGAGCAAGTACCTCTTTTAGCTGTTGGAAGGCAGCATGACATTCCTCCGTCCATTCCAGGAGTTGGCTGGATTCCTTACGTGAGGTCCCCTCAAGTAGCTTGTACAAAGAACAGCAATTTTAGAGAAACCCTGGATAAATCTCCTATAACAGCCTGCAAAACCTAAGAAGGAGTGAAGTTCAGTTAAAGATGTGGGAGCCTCCCAGTTCTGCATTGCCGCGATCTTCTCTGGATCTGGCAAAACTCCCTGCTCAGAAATCACATGGCCCAGATACCGTACTTGTTTCCGTAGCAAGCGGCACTTGCCAGGTTTCAATTTCAGGCCATGCTGTCCAAGGCGAGAAAAGACAAAATCCAAATGAGATAAATGGGCATCAAAATCAACAGAATAAACAATAATATAATCCAGGTAGATGAGCAGTGACTCTAGATTCTGATCACCCAGGCAATTCTCCATCAACCGCTGGAAAGTTGCCGGGGCATTGCACAATCCAAAGGGCACACATTTAAATTCATTTAAACCCATTGGGTTTGAGAAGGCAGTCTTTTCACAGTCATGCGGATCAACGTTAACATGCCAGTACACACTGAATGTGGATCTCCACCCCTCTAAATCCACAGTGGGTCCTGTTGCTGAACACTTTCCTGTTCCACTGGGCTTATCCGCTGCAATCTAACTTCCACTACATTTTCACTGATGGAACATAGGTCCGGGCTATCATCGAATACATCCCCAGTCGTAAAATCAAGTGCAATATCCCCAACTTCTGGTAGCGCTGCAAAAGAACTGATGTGTGCCCCAGATTCCGAACACGTACCTGCATCTTCCCATTGTGAACGGTGACCAGGGTGCGAGCGACCAGGAGTCCAGTGCTCATGTCCATCGGCTCCACCAGAGCTTCATAACTTCTCCCATCAGGACCACTTCTCCAGCGACAGTTTAAGAGGACCTCTTGCCCACCAGCAATCTTCAGGGGCCGACGGCCATTGATGCAGACAAACCCCACCTGGCCATCATCACCTGCAAAGGTACGCTCACACTGGCAGATCCCCAAAGCTTGCTTCCACATGGCTTTCCCTGAGGCATTTGCAGGTTACTGGGTGCACTAAGAGTCACGTCCTGCACTAATAATTTAGGTTTTTTATTGTTGTTGTTTAATATAAAATTGATTCTCTCCTATTGTTTCCTCAAAATGGCACTTGATTAGCAGAATTCCATGAAGGTTGATTGGCTCCGTCAGGTACATTGTTAGACCAGACAGCACCGCAGAAATGTGTGGATTTTTATAGTGTCTTGCAAGTGAAATCTTTACTGTAAAGTGGGCCTAGGACAGAAGGTAGGCGGGTCACACAGTTGGGATACCAGGCTGGATTTTTTTTTTTGACAGCCGTGGACTTTCATCCTTGTTATCCTTTCCCTTTGCTGCTTATAGCACAGTTTCAGTCCTTTAAATGTTTGTACATAATTTACATCTTCAAAAACTTTCCAGTAATTTTCTATTGCGTGAGTAGTCAGGGACTTAACATCTTCCACTCTCACATATTCAAATATTTCAACAGTGGCCAAGTTCAATAAGTTGTAGCAAGATCCGTTGTTTAGAAAAGCTTTCACAACAGCTTCAAACAAAAAGTTGGTCATTATGTAGCGATTGTAGAATTCATCTTTTAACCCAATCATTTCTCATGAATCGAAGAGCACGCTTTGAGGCCTTAAGCAATTCCAGTATTAAGGCCAAGGCCTGGGATGTCTGGAACTCATCTTTGCTGGGCTTCTCCTCTGTTGTGTTTGCCAGCAAGGGGCCATGCCAAGTTGTAACACCTAGCCAATAAGGCAAGGGCTACAGCAACTAAGAACCTGAGAAATATTATTGCCCAGATACAGAAGTTATCTATATGTATTATACACACACCATCACATACTCTTTTGAAAATCAGGTTAGTTGTCACAATATCCCTTCAATGAATTCCAAGACACAGGGTTTATGGGTATACAGGTAAGCCTTGGTTTTATTCAGTCACAGCTGTACCAGAAGGAAACGCATCTCTGTCCAACCCACAGGAAAAGTTCAAACAAGAAGAATAGTTCTAGTGCCACAGAAATCACTCAAATAAATAAAGCTATAAATCTTGTGTAACATAAAATAATCAATTAAACCAATAAAGCAATATTTTATCCATTGATCATTATTCCAATGATTTGATGCATCAATGCATTTATGCATTGTCCCAGCCCTAGTCATGCCTGATAGTGCAAAAGGGGGCGTAGCGAAGTGATCTGTTCCTTTGTATGGTTAAATGCTTAACCGGAAGGAAAACCTGTATTGTTATCGTGAGTGTTTTGTTTGTCATGTCTAAAAATACTTGTTTGTTATTATTATATGGCTAACATGATCCAGAGCTTACGCAAAACGCTAACACTTACCCAGACAACACTTCACTATTGCTTCACGAAAAACTGTATTTACACCACGAGCACTATTGCACTCACTGTGGACTTCTGTTTGTTTGATGCTACTTGTGGGTGTTTCGGAACAGGACTATTATTATTTATAGGCGGCTGTGTGGTCCAGTGGTTAAAGAAACAGGCTTGTAACCAGGAGGTCCCCAGTTCAAATTTCAGCTCAGCCACTGACTCATTGTGTGACCCTGAGCAAGTCACTTAACCTTCTTGTGCTCTGTCTTTCAGATGAGACGTTGTTGTAAGTAACTCTGCAACTGATGCATAGTTCACACACTCTAGTCTCATATCTTGGAAAGCGCTTTGTGATGGTGGTCCACTATGAAAGGCACTATATAAAATAAAGATTATTATTATTATTATTATTTTGGAACCAACCCGTGGAGTAAAACGGCAATACACGCCGCAGTATTGCTTGTTCTCATTGTCATTGTTTCCTGTATTTGTGTCATCAGACCACTGGATTTACAAAAAATATCATTGCACCTGGATTGTCGTTGTCTGTATGTTCATTGCTCACTGCTGCATTCCTGCACCTGCACACTGTTAACCACTTTGCCACAGCTGATACAAAACAAAAGGCGCGATGGCCAAAATAAACAGACTAACAAACAGACACGGAACAAAACAAACAAGTATTGTGCTGGTGTATAACTAGCACTGGTAGCAATTGTTCATAGTGTTAAGCTTTAGTTTGCTTTACCTCCCGACCGTCGTCCTGCCTCTGAACACAACAACCCCGTGTCACTTTATTTAGACACCTGTGGCTGGAGCCTTAAAGACTACATCAGGACCTTTTTATTTTATTGTGTTACATCTTCCCATGTGTTGCTACAACTGTTTACGTAAGGTGTGTGTATTGTTTTTAATTTTTAATTTTTTTAACATTTTGAACTACATCAGAACTACAGTTCCCATCATCCTCCTGCTCACTGGTAGATCCATCTCAGTTACATATGTGAGCAGGAGGATGATAATGGGAACTGTAGTTCTGAGAGGTCCATGAGGGTACATGGGAAGCTATCTTGAGGCAGGGAATGCAATTTAACAGTTTTAAAAAGTGGTCAAAATGTTAAAAAAAAGCAATTTCAACCAATACACACACACCTTATGTGAACAGTTGTAGCAACACATGGAAACATGTAACACAATAAAATACAAAGGTCATTTCTACCCTTTAATGACTCATTTAATCATTTATTCAATTCACGGCTCGAGCCACATTCCCACATGTTTTTGCAGGGAGGATTAAGTGCCTCTCTGTCACTCCCACCTCCCCCCGCCCCAGACAACCATACACAAAACCCTGTGCTCCAATACATACCCACATATACACGCACCGCCACGGTGGCACTTTAACAATACAAACAGTTCTCAGTTCAAGCGCATGTATCGCTGACCATAACCCAAACCCTTAAGCAAGTCTGAACCAGTTCTTCTTAACATGCAGCTGTAAGCAATGCTTGAGCACTTCAAAAGCCTAACATAACAGTACCAGAGTGATGTTTGAATCAAGTATCTTGAGTTTACTTTGGACTGAGCTGCAGTCATATTACAGACCATGAGAACTAAATCATAAGTACAGTTTGGGCAAAAAACAAATTATGTCAAACAATAACAGTTGACTTAATGGAACTGGTAAATTGGTTGAAGTCACACTGTATTACAGAAACAAGTGATGTCATTCAGCACATTACGCTGTTGTTCAGGGTATTTGTATTTAATTTCAGATAAGGCAGATAGAAAACAGATACAGGGACCATGTCCATTTTAAGGCACTGCCAAATTTTGGTATCAGTAATATATATATATATATATATATATATATATATATATATATATATATATATATATATATATATATATATATATATGTCTATTAGCCTTTAAAAGTCTTTGTAACAGCAAAATGTGATTAAGGTCCATTCCCACAATGTCAGGGTTATTTGCTGGACTTTGAAGGGGGTACTAGGCTAGGATTGGCTCATTTTGTGATAGGGATGCCCATGGATATTAAAACCACTTCTCCCAGTCAGGGAACAGGTCAATCAACAGTGTACAAAATGTATAAAAGTTAGCACATAGGTACGTGGCCAGTGAAAACATTGTGAAAGTCGCTCTTTTTTTCATAACCTGTTGCTAGCAGTCAGCCAAATCCATCTATCCCAGCAAGTTTTGATAACATCTTAATGGGTTTTATGAAAGGGATGTACAAAGAAGACCTACAGGATAGTGGATATTGCCAAAAGGACTGCGCTTTAGGGGGAAATTACTTTAAAATGTGGAGAATGTTTTTCCAGTTGATTAACACTACTGTCATATCTGGCAAGGTACAGTATATGTAAAGAATGTGTTAATAGATAAGTTACAGTAAGGGAAACTTTGGATATACACCCAGCCCAGCTTCCTCACCTTCACCAGCATCATATAAACATGTTATTTAAACACTTCAAGGATGTTAAGATTTCTGTAGCACTGTGAAGATTCTGTCTTTTATATCTCTCTTGTGTAACTACACAGCAATAAAACCTTTTTTACAACATCAGCAATTTGACATCAGTTAGATCATTTACCTGAATTTAATAGTTCAATTCTGTACATATGGTAAATATTTAAAGTTGTTTATACCAGCAAATGAATTCCAAATCCATTCTTAGAAAGAGCTTCATTCCATACCTACATTCCACCACCTACACAAGTAATATATTAATATACCATTGCTTTATTACAGCATTTCTTCCATATGTTTCCCACAGTCTGTAGTCTGTAGACCATGGGCAGTAAACTGTCAACGTCTGGAGCAACACGTTCACACTGACACCTATCCCTATAGCCACAAACAAACACATAACTATATATTTCTAAAAATTTCTTGAAAACAAAGAATTGTAGGAAGAATCTTTTGTAGCAAAACTTTTGCTTTTATGGATGAAGAATGTATATATATATATATATATATAGAGAGAGAGAGAGAGAGAGAGAGAGAGAGAGAGAGAGAGAGAGAGAGAGAGAGAGAGAGAGAGAGGGAGGGGGGGGGTCTGCAGTCTGAGCCCAACACTGTTCAACATCGTATATCAAACAGTTGGCCACAGTGCTGGGACAGTCTGCAGTCCCTGGTCTTACTCTACACGACACAGAAATTAAATTTGTGCTCTATGCAGATGACCTGGTCATGCTGTCACCCGCAGAGCCTGGCACTGCTAGATCAGTACTGTCAGAACTGGGCACTGGCAGTAAACCTGGACAAGACCAGAGTTATGGGCTTCCAGAAGAAAGCCAGATCTCAGGGAAAAAGGTACTGCTTTACTCTGGCAACACTACACTGGAGCACAGCACCAGCTACACCTGCCTGGGTCTGACCATCAGCACATTAGGGAGATTTTAACCTGACTATAAAAGCATTAAAAGATGAGGTATGAAGGGCTTTCTATGCCATAAAGAATTGACTGTACAAAAGTAAATCACCAGTATTCAACGATTCTTCTCTATGCAGAATGAACTCTGACTACAAAAAATGGGACAAAAGCCCAACTGAATCATTATACCTGGAAATTAAAAAAGCTATTCTACAGCTACACAGAAACAAAGCCAACACTGCTTGCAGGGCTGAACGGGCCGGTTCCTATTGCTTCTCAAAATTAAAAAGAGCAATACATTACTGGGTCCATCTAAACCAGGCTGACCCACACTCCTACCATCACATACCACTGCAGAGAGACACACTGCACCCAGAACAGAATCTCTTCAGCCAACTGGTACTGAAACTCACCCAACTGAGCCAAATTAACCCCTGTGAGCTTCAGAACAACACCAAGAAAAACTCCCAAACTCAATAATGACAAAAATGTACATACATTTTAAAAATGTGTATAAGTCATACTGGAAAAACCAATTAAAAACACAGAATAAACTATTGTGCTATCGGGACATAAAAAGAGATTTTACCCTGGCTGAATATCTGGCCAGCGTCAAAGATACAAAAGTGAGGCAAATCCTGACCAAGTACAGACTCACTGACCACAACCTTGCTATTGAAACCAGCCAACATAAAAAATCTTGGCGCACCAGAGTACATTTACTGTACCCACAGTCAGTGAGAAAAGTGGCAGAGACTCCCCTGGAGAAGGGCCTTGAAGTCTGTGCCTTCTATAAAACCTGTGTGCCTCTGCTACGTTTCAAGCACAATTTATGTGTCTGGCTGCTTTATACAGTGAACAACCCATACCTCCCTATCACTTTACAATAAAATGCTAGCAGTTACTAGCATCCTAATTTCATTATAAAGTATGTACACATGCAACCACACAATGGCATAATAACAGTTTAGTACAAGACATTATAATGTGTTACCTGTTATTAGTATAGGAGTATCTGAGTAAGCATTAAAAGAGAGAAACAGTTTCACAAGGGATGAATATATGTCACATTTTTAATTTACAGTAGCATAGACTGTAAAAATATATGGGAACAGATGAAAATGCAATTTCTAAGAATCAGTAAAGAATAGGATAAAACATACAATAAAGTAGTCATCCATGTGGTGGGAAATGTGTAGGTGTTTAGAAACTTAACTGAGTGTGAAACCAAGAGTATTATTCACTACCCTTTGGATATTGTTAATGGAAAAGTCAAGTGTACTAAAATGCATATTTCTGCAATAAATAAAGCACAAGGAAAACTAATTTCTTAAACAGTACCAACAGAAAGTTAAGGCTGTATTCTCAAATTAGATTTTACTCAACAATCCTCTGCACACTATCAATATTTCATTTCAATACATCCTTAATTAGTGTACCTCTTTAACATATTACTGACTTCAAGTTCGCGTGTCCTGATCAATCAATCATTTCATGGAATTACAACAATTGCAGCTTTCATCTCACTTCCCCTCAATTTCTAACTAGCACCCTACAAAATCGGAAAGGAAATCCTTTATTTTCCTCGCTGAAGGCCAAATTATTGTAATTACTGTATACTCCAGTACTGGTGACCCCTTTCATGAATTTGAACAACTAGCGGAAAAAACCTAAATTGAGTACATTTCTTGGTATTATAACACTTCCTAGGATAATACAGTTCTACATATGCAGAACTATACTACAACTTACCACATGCGTGGATCATCCTCAAATGTGAGACTGTTGCAGTATTTGAGATAAGAAAATGCAGACTTACAAAGGTCTGCTGATGCAAAAGGCACAAACACTTTCATGGCTTCACAAACTATATCTGGATAGTCTTGGTACAGAGACAGCCAAAAATCACGAAGCAATTATTTCAGAAAACCGAGCTTCAGGGTACCATACACAATATCAGTTTGTCCTGCTTCTTCAACAAATGGGTTACTTATCCACACGTCACCAGCTCTTGGATCATCTGCAAAATAATTACTTCCCATGCCCCTTTGCACTCAAGAAGACCAGATACTTAGCTTCCGAATTAATGCTTTAGTTTTGTCATAGGAAATAAGGACATTCATTTCACGGCTCTGAAGAGATTTGTTGAGTTGTTAAGTCTATCAAACGTATCTGAGAGGTAACCAATCACAACAAGCCATTTCATGGAGGAGTTCAGCATGAGGAGAGCCTTGCTCTGTTTGAACAACTGCATCAATACCTCATGGGCCAGCCATCACACCTCAATATATCCCCATTTCACACTTGGCATGTTCTACACGTGTCATGCAGATGCAAGATGCAAGTATGCAATGCTCAGGATGCAGTAATGTTCATAGGACCACGATTTCAACTGTTTTTAACACTGGACTGGAATGGCATTCTATGAAATCCAACCTCTCGCAAATTGCTTAGAAGATGGGCTTGTTTGGAAGACTGCTTGTTACGGATGCTTCCTTCCAAGTTTCTCTGGATTGAATCGTCTGCCCAAATATTGATTCAAGCAAATGTTTCTTAATCGCTTCAGAACCCCTGACCCGGGTAGAAGTGCCAGTGTGAAAGGGTTTACAGTACAGTAACTGTTGATCTTTAGCTCCAATTGGTCTGTACACCTATCTGTTTGTTTTTAATTGAACAATTGACTCTAAATACATAGGTGTTCCTAACCTGTTTACCATAGCACTGAAGATGGTCAAACGACCAAAACGTTTGCACTTGCACTGAGCACTTTATTTCTTTATTTGCTTGTTCTTTGGTCAAATAAAATAATGTTTTATTGCTTACTTTGATTATGTAGTGGTTTCTTTGTCTCCACTCTCCTGATCACGGTGTGACTTTGTTTTTAAGGTGCAGTAAGAACTTTTCTCAAGCCTCTAATTTCCTCACATAGCATTGAAAAAAGGCATGCATTCGTTCAGCCAGCCTGTAAATTAACAACATTCACAGCTTCATTGAGCACCTTCAGCAGTCCCGGAGGACAGCTGAAGGTTCTTGATATATTGAGCAATTATTACAAGTAGCATTGTGTTTAGTACTATGAATTCAGACCACAAGGCAATTGTCTTTTTCTTTTATAGATCTGGCACCTCTGCCATCTGCCACATCAGTTCACACTGCAATACAACACTCCCAATCCCAACGCTCAAAGAAGTGTATCAATAAATAGCTTATTGATCATCCATCATTTAAATTTATTTTTTAATAATTTCTTCCCCCACCACTACATTGGTGATCAAAAGTGGGATGAGGGATGGAAAGCACTGGCAGATTAAGCAATAGGAATCACATGGAGAGACCGGCAGGACCAGTGATCAACTGTGGCTCTGAGAATCCCCAATCTCCGCAGAGGGCTTGCACAAGCAACTCGCGGTAGTAGCAGAGAGGGAGAGCAACAAAGAGGCAGCCCTAGTGAAGGAGGAGGATTTCGGGGATAGCTAGTAGCCAGGTCCCCAAAGGGAAGACAGATCACTGAGGGAAGCCAGGTCCCCAGGGGAAAGCCATACTGGCGAAAGCAGTGAAGCTTTCCCAGTTTCGATGGCTGCAGCAGCTGCAAAGCCTTTCAAGTACAGCCTCGCCTCGGAGTTAGAGCAGGAAACCAGCAGAACCTATGCGGGATCCTCACACAGGAGCAAGATGAACAAGAAACGTTGAAGTTCATGGAGGTGCGTGAAGCTGCGCAAGTACCTGCAGCTACAGACCTCAGACCCTCATGGCTGCCTTGTGGTTACTCATGTCTACAATAATGTCATCAAATATTAAATATATTATAAAAAAACATATTTGATTTAATCACTTTACATTAACAGTAATGTGCATAAAAGCCAGATTTGGAATAAAACATTTTCTTCCAATAATTCGTTTTACCTAAATAGGGAACAATATAATTTCTAAGTAAGGAAAACAAAAAATGGTGACAGTAAATATTATCATCATATTTTAAAATAACTAGGTACAATGTTATGTTATTATTCTATGTTATTTTTAAAGATTCAGCCTTCAAAACCATAAATCTTATTACTGGCAAAAAAAAGATTCTCATGATTGTGTTCTGAAATTTACCTTGTTTCTACTGCCAGATACATTACTGGCCAAATGCTGTGTTTATAGTATTGCCAAAAAATCTCTGGCTTTTGTTTTAATTGGCCTGAATTACAACTTTCTGTATTTGTATTTGAGGACAATTAGACTCTATGTCAGTAACTATGAATAACTAAAAATGATCCCTCAATATGTACAATATTTGTAATGCATACATAAGATATAACATTATAGCAAATAATTACAAAAAATATTACAAACATGCCATACATTTTGATAGTGCTTTCTCACAAACTGCTCCCCTATGTACCATTTTAACTGAATTACAGTTGCAGTACGGTTAATTTATTTATATCTTTGATTTTTTTTTTCTTTCTTACCAAAACAAAACCTAACTGTCAAAATGATGTATTAACAGAAAAAATGTGATTGAAGAATTTGAATAATGAAAATTAGAAACTAAACTTGATCATCTGTTGTGGGGAAGAGAGTCTAAATTCAATTAGGGCCCTATGTTTCATTGGCTATGATAACAACTGTGCAACCTTTTACCTTTCAACCACTTGACCCACTTTTGCTTAGCATAATTTTATCGTAGAAGTTGTGGTTTCCGTCATATTGCGGATTACAATACCATGTAGAATTAATAGTGCTATCTCGTTATAACGTACTTGTTTTAACAGACAGTTTGTTTTTCCTTTTAGAAAAAAATACAGTGCAAGTACAGAAGCTTTATATATTCTATGTGTCCCAGTTTCAACTTAAATGGGTTTAAATATGGTAATGTAAAACAACAATAAAACCCAACATTTGTGAGCCAAATTGCAATATGAGGGAAAAGGGAGCCACAACCTTGCAGTGTTAGAAGTGATTGAGCATCTATAATGGGTTGCATTATAATGGGGTAGCACTCTAGAATCTGCTAACTGAGAAGCTAGTTCTCACACTATCCCAATAGGGAAAACCAAAGTATTCAGGCTGTTTAAGAGCAGCATGAATGCAGTTGACCAGAGATGCTTGTAAATATTTGAGGTGGGGTTCATAGAGCAGATGTGGAAAGTATCTAGTGCAAGTGCCTCCACAACTGGATTGCATTTAGACTTCTTCCAACTATAGGTTGGATGAGCTGTAGTAGGAGCTCACACAAGTACGACCTCCAAAAAGAAATACAGCCGTGCCTGGGATACACATTTTGTATTGCATCAGGCATCATTACTCCTGTTCACCCATTGTCTAAAATGTCTCTGGGGTCTCAACTTGCAGCACTCGTCACAGACTGAAGGCTAAGTGAAATTTAAGATTTATTAAAAAAAAAAAAAATAGGAGTAGACCTGAAGAAGAATGCAATGCTGCTTCCTAAGGTGTTGTAAGATTTTGATCTTAACAGGATCTGATGATATCAATGTCTTCTTTCTCCCTCTTAAGTCATAGAGAAACATTATATGATATAATTTGGATATACAATAGCATTGTGTCATTATTTCTGTAGGACAAGGCTAATAGAATGTCATCCCAATGGTTTATTATTTATGCAAAAAGCAATATGGTATGAAACTGTCCTGTTTGAAAGCAGACAATCTCTCCAATAGATGTTGACATCTTGCAACATTAATACTGCTTTCCCAGGAGATCCAACAATACTTGTTGCAGATTCAGAACAAATTTTGCTTTCGTCAAAATATACCACAATTCAATGATATATGCTAGTGAAAGTGCGGTTTAAAAAACTTTGAATATGGGGTGTGGATTGGGGGCATGTTACTGTTATAGTAAAACAAACATTGTCTAAATGTGAGTAAAGTTCAATACCAGTTATCATTTTTATTAACCCTTATGCTGCTAGGGTTTTTGGTACCCTCAGTGCTAGAGGATTTTTTCCTGAATTTGGGACTGAATCATTTCAAAGTAAAATTTATCAGAAGTCTCTAAAAGAAACATAGGAAAATTATCTGAACAATCTGAACTTTTCAGTGATGTTACATTCATGGGCATATCGGTTAACTGATTGAAATACTGCAGGTTAAATATAAAATAAAATGGAAAATTAAGTTTTCTATGTAACTTTAAATCTCTGGAAAAGTTATCTGTTAACATGGTAATAAGACAAATTGTAATTGTATAATAAGCCAACATGTTGACTATATATGAAGAACAAAATATTTTTCTAACAGTTACTGTATGCTTCTGTCATGGATACTTAAACATCATTATTAAAAAATAAACATAAAAAATAGAACACCTCTAGGTCAAATGATCTTTGCATTTTTGGTGTGTGAACTTTGGGGCACATAAAAACTATATATTTTCTAAAACTAGATAAATACAAAATTCAAACTCTATGACTGTGATGTCTTTATGAAAGAAGCCAGCACGCAGGCAATAATAATTGAACACTTTACTTTTTGTTTACATTCTGTAATACAGCTAAGGCATCCCCACCAGATACCGGGACATCCTACTGAGGGAAAAAACCTGGGAACCTGGATAACTGTCTGGGTGATAGACAGGAGGGTGGGACCTATCGCTTCAGTTATTACATTTCCTCCCCCTCAAGATAATTACTTATCTTTTCTTTAAAATGAATGCTTACAACTTTTTTTTAGCTTTTTTTGTTTTGTTTCTTAATTTAACTAGAGGATTCGAGGAAGATTGTCCGATCCCCAAGTGGTTGTGAAGGGAATTATTTTTTTTGCAGACAACCACTTCCTAAACTATGGTATAATTTTACAATGCAAGTCTCTTTGGTGCTCATTGAGTACGTGCAGAGCGATGCACCTCTTCTCTGGAAGTTGGTCTTGGAATTACTGGTCCTGCATCAATGTTTTCTCCCTCATGGGCAGGTGGTCAGCTCACCGCTGCAGTATTGGACAGTCCTACTGAAGCTGGTAAGGACACTTCAGGCATAGTTTAATCTTTATTTCTCAAATCTTGAGTTGGCACTTGTCTCTCTCTGATGTGGTCCACATGTTCCATACTATTTGACTTCTAGCTTGAATATGGAATGATAACGGTCCAATTTCCTTTAAAATGGTTGCCGGAATCCACATTGGTCCACTTCCAAAGTTTCGCACATGTACAGGGACTCTTTCATTGAATGTGTTGATCATGGTTGGCTTTCTGATTGCTTTGTTTGCGTGTTACCCCCCCCTTCCTCCCCCCTCTAAACTGGGATACAATAAATCCAGCTGAGCTCTCAGGCATCTTTTTACTAACAGCTCGGCAGGTGTTCACTTCATCACTTGTGAAGGCACCTTCATTGTCAGAAACAATTATTTCAGCCAGGCCATGTATACTAAATGACTGCCTAAGCTTCTCTATGGTTGACGATGATGTTGGTTTCTTCACTTCATAGACATTAATCCATTTGGAATGAGCATGTCTAACCCACTCATGGCCTGGCCATTCCCTTGGGTGAAGCTGAGCTTCCACTGGCATCTTCCTGCTCTGTTGGCACTGTGCACATTGCTTTACTCTGTTCTCAAAGTCACTATCTAGATTTGGCCACCACACATAACTGCATGCCAAGGCCTTCATTCATGATATGTCAGGGTGTGTACTGTGTAGTTCTTCAAGTATGGCTTTTCTGCCTTGTGGCGGTACTACTACTCTGGAGCCCAAGACGAGAATTCCATCTTGACAACTGATTTCGGTGCTTCTACTATGGAACGGGTCAGTAACCTGGATGTTTGGCCAACCTTGCAAAACATATCCCTTTATCTTTGACACTCATAGGAGGACAATATTACAATTGTGAAATGATTGCCATAGAGATATTGGTGAAACTTTTTGACATAAAATACTATAGCAGGGTCTTCTTTTTCGAGCTGAGAATATCCTTTTTCAGCTTTGGAAAGTGCCCGGGACACATAGACAATAGGTCTATCAGAGCCATCTTCCATCCGGTGGGAGAGGACAGCTCTCACTCCATAAGGGGATGCATCACACGTCAGTATCAGCACTTTTTCTGGGTCATAATGCACCACTAGACAGGAAGAGTGAAGTAGTTTCTTTGACACAGCAAATGCTTCGTTCCCCAATGCCAATGGTTGTGTTTTTGTAATAACAGGTGAAGCTGTGCTAAAACTGTAGATAAATTGGGCAAGAAATGGCTATAATAGTTTATTATGCCCAAAAATTATTTCAATTTGATTGTTTCTTGGTGCAGGTGCTTGCTTGATGGCTTGTACTTTGTCTTCTATTGGGTGTCCAATAGCATCCACTTTGTGACTCAGGTAAGTAATGTCATGTGCTTGAAAAACACATTTGTTCAGCTTGAGGCAAACTCCTGCTTCCGAGAACCTTTTCAACACCTCCTCAAGATTCTGTACTTGGTCTTCCCAATCATCAGGACATCATCTAGGTATACTACCAAGTTTGGTTTTCCTTGTTTTAAACTTTCCATTGTACACTGGAATATGGCATATGCTGAAGAGATGCCAAAAGGTAAGTGTGTATACTCATAAAGCCCTTAATATATACTTTCATGAAGCTTCATCCAGTTCTAACTGTTGGTAGGCGTGACTCATGTCCAACTTTGTGTATGATTTCCTACCAGCCAGTTTTGCATACAGGTCATCTACTTTAGGAATGGGGTATGTGTCCAGTTTGGCTCCTTTGTTAACAGTTAGTTTGTAATCACCACAAATTCTTATCGTTTGGTCAGGCTTAACAACTGGAACTACAGATGCAGCCCATTCAGAAAGTGATACAGGCTGAATTATTCCCTGTTCAGTTAGTTTGCTTAATTCCACTTCAAATTTTTCCTTTAGTGAGTAGGATACTGGTCTGGCCCTAAAGAATCTTGGTGTTTCATGGGGATCAGTGTGAATTTTTGTTTGCATTCCTTGCAGTTTTCCTAGTTCGCCTCTGAAAATCTCTTTATATTTGTTCAGAAGTTTGTGAACTCCTCATGCTTTCAGGTGGAATATTTCCAACCAGTCTAATTTTATTTCCTGTAACCAGTCTCTTCCTAAAAGACTTGGTCCCTCCCCTTCTACTACCATGATGGGTAGCTGGAGTTTTTGATTCCTGTAGTGTACTGGAGCAAGAACCGTCCCTTTAACACTGATCACTTCCCCAGTGTATGTTCTCAGTTTTAACATTGATCACTTCCCCGGTGTATGTTCTCAGTTTTAACACTGATCACTTCCCCGGTGTATGTTCTCAGTTTTAACATTGATCACTTCCCCAGTGTATGTTCTCAGTTTTAACACTGATCACTTCCCCAGTGTATGTTCTCAGTTTTAACACTGATCACTTCCCCAGTGTATGTTCTCAGTTTTAACACTGATCACTTCCCCGGTGTATGTTCTCAGTTTTAACACTGATCACTTCCCCAGTGTATGTTCTCAGTTTTAACACTGATCACTTCCCCAGTGTATGTTCTCAGTTTTAACACTGATCACTTCCCCAGTCTATGTTCTCAGTTTTAACATTGATCACTTCCCCGGTGTATGTTCTCAGTTTTAACATTGATCACTTCCCCAGTGTATGTTCTCAGTTTTAACACTGATCACTTCCCCAGTGTATGTTCTCAGTTTTAACACTGATCACTTCCCCAGTGTATGTTCTCAGTTTTAACACTGATCACTTCCCCAGTGTATGTTCTCAGTGTTGCATCTGTTTGCTTCAGCTGTAATTGGCTGTCACCACCATTAAGGTACTTAAATGTGCATTATCCAACTACTGTTGTTGATGCACCAATGTCTACTTCCATCTGAAGATTTTTTCCATTGGACTGTACAGTCACTTCAATAGGTTTAGCTTTCCTTTTACTGACATGGTACAACGTATATGCCTCATTGCTATCTGTCTCTTCTTGTTCATTGGACTCAATCAGGTTAGCTCTGTATTGCCTTTGCTGTGAATCTTGTTTAATTCGTGCACTGCATTGCCTAGCCAGGTGCCCTTTCTTATGACAGTAGTTGCATTCAGTTTCCCTGTGTATACATGCGTCAACAGTATATCCCCCATATCAAAAACAAGCACACTTTTTCTGATGCTGCATAGTGCTGAAATTTTCTTTCTTGCTCTTTTGAAGGTTCCCACTCCTTTATGGAATTATTTGTAGTCTGGTCGGTTTTTACTTCAGTTTTCATTAGTGTATCTTTGTTTTGCTTAATGTACCCTGTGATTACTCATTTTCTGTAGGTCTTGTGAATCCTTTGCCGCTTATTATATTGCTACTGAAATTTCTAATGCACATTTGAAATCAAGATCGCTGTGTCATTCACTCCACAAACAGGCTTTAGCATATCGTTCAGTACAATTCCATACTCACAATGTTCAGTGAATTGTTTTAAATTGGCCACAAAAGTTGAAACAGATTCCCTCTGCTCTCTAACTCGAATAGTAAACTTGAACCGCTGCATTATTATTGACGATTTCGGGTGGATTTGTTCATCATAGAATTTGTTATTCGGTGAAATCGGAGCTGCCAAGTTCTGTTTAAGAGTGTAAGTTTTCCTGCCACACACACTCAATAAAATTGCTTTCATTTTGTCTTCATCAGTAATGTCATCTGTCACAAAGTAAAATCCTACTCTTTCTATATACTGGCTCCAGTCCTCTGTATCTGCACCATACGAATCTATCTTCCCAAAAAATGTATTTATTTTTATTTACTTATTTTACTCACAGGCCGGGGCGTTACAGGTCAAGTTCTTTATCCTTGTCACCAATGTGATATCTTTATGAAAGAAGCCGACTCGCAGGCAATAATAATTGAACACTTTACTGAGGGAAAAAACCTGGGAACCTGGATAACTGTACAGGTGATAGACAGGAGGGCGGAACTACCGCTTCAGTTACTACGATGGCATTATTTTGCTTGGGATAAAAGTATTGCACGTGACTGCCTTACATATATAAAAAAATATATTATTTCATTTTTTTTGTTTTTTTTGCCTTTGTTATGTTTTTTCTGGCCCCTCTGCGCATACCATGGCGATGGGTGCCAGACGCCAATTAGACTGAATCTCAGTGTGTACCCTGTAGTGACATCATCGCACTTGTACAGTTTTATTACATAGCATGCCCGCTTTGATGGAATGTACTGTTTAAAGATTAAGTGGCCTTTGTAAAGCATGAGAGACTCTTCCACTGAGAGTTGCCGAGTAGGGGAGTACACGTAAACACATTTCTCACTCAGGCTGTCTATAAGTGGCCGTAGTTTATGCAGCCTGTCACAATCTCTATGGTCTCTGAGGAGGGCAGTGGTATTGTCATTATAATGAAGGAACCTTAGGAGCAGCTGGAATCTATCCCTCCTCATAATGGCAGGAACAGGAGGGTTCCTTGGTTATGGTTTGTGCTCCAGTAAAGGGCAATTGTTGGCTTACTAACAATTCCCATCTCTAAACAGAGTCCAAGGAATTTTATTTCAGTTCTGGGACACTTGTTTCTTTCCACCTGTGGGCACAGGCATGTGGTCCCAAACTGCCTCTTTGCTGCTGTAGGAACTGGGCAGTGTACCTGTTGGTCATGGTGACCACATACTCCAACAGGTCATCAGTGAGGAAAAGCTAGAAATACTGCAGAGAGGAGGCCAGCAGTATCCACCTTTGGACCTGGAGTACCCATCCCAGAAGTGGTATATATCATCGGAACCGCACGGCCCGAAGTGGTTTATACCGCTTATAACACAGCTACCTGTCATTTGTGGGAAGAAAAATAATAACAAATAATTAAAACACATTTAAATTAAGACAAAACCAGAAACTTTTATTGTGCATACATTCACAGTGTAATATAGTCCCAAATTTTATTTCATTTAATTAATTGTTTTCTTATTAAAAATAAATTGCACATGTTCATTTATTGACAATTTCTGTATCGAAAGTGCCATCTCACTAGAAACTAGAGGACTGAGTACAACTGGATGATGGGCAGAGTTTCAAATTACACTAAGGAAGTAAGGAGGTCAGCTGCGATAGAGACTGAAGCCGGATCTTGAAGTGAGTTTGTTAACTCATTTTTATTAAGCATTTACTATAAAGTTTACACATATTCTAATATGTTTTCATTCTTTTGGATCTCAGATTAAGTTGACGATCGAACCAGACTTTACTTTACCAGTCCAATCGCGGTGTCAGGGGACAGTACCTCAGTTTCCCGCAGATGTTTAAAATCCAGGCTGGTAATTCAGGGGGTTGTGTCTGGCCTTGTCATTACCTGCTTTTCTAAGAGTTTTCCTGACTGACATGAATACATTACTGTTGGTTTTAAACTTGCTGTCAGCAGAGAAGTTAAAACTTCTAATGGTAAAATATGTGTTTAGCACAGCTCAGCGTTATAAAACTAGAGACTGAATACTGGTCCTTAGTTTAACTTCTTGCACTGGCATAAAAAACACTATGTTGTTGTGATTTTTGTGGATTTATTTCCATAAAATTAATGTCCATATTTTTTTTCTTTAAGTACATTAACCAGCCCATGCTGTATGTTTTGTTTGTTTGTTTGTTTGTTTTTTTGTTTTTTTTTCAATCTCTGTTTTCTTCTATTCATTTAGCTGTCCCCATCAGCTGTTGTTTCTGTTCTTGCTGGTGTACTTATTTTATTTATTTTTTCAGATGGACTGCTGTCTTCACTCAGAAAGTTGATGTTGTACCAGTTATGTGGATTTTCATATATTAAAGTAAATAAGTGAAATGCCACTCATTTTTGGCATTGGTTTTGTAACTAATAACAAATAAAATGGCAGTTTGCATGGAATTTAGAATGTCATTTATTTAGTGTGAAGTGGCTCATTAGTATGCAAGCCATGGTATACGCTATACATGTGCACAGTCATGTGATGATGTTTAACCAGTCAGAAGTGGTTATTTTTCCAAGCCGTGTTTTATATATATATATATATATATATATATACACCAGCTACAATAGTTCTGAAATGAACTGTGACAGTGTAGGCAAATATAAAAATGTTCACACACACAAAAAATGTATTAGAACGAGTGATATATGGAATTAATTAAATGTAGAGTAGTAAATGTATTTGACAGAGCTAGCAAAGTTCTGAAATTAACTGTAGCAATCGCGATCCGCTCAACTCACTCCACGATACAGAGTGATGAAAGATTAACTATAGTTTCCAGACAGTAACTGAATTCCAAACAAAACAAAAAGGAGAAATGTTATGGGCCAGTTTTTATTGATGGCATGTTTGGTACACCATTCGCATATGTTGCAAATTTTTTAAGTGATCAGTTACTCACAGCCTGCGGGACAGTGCGATATATGGGAGGATGTACACCATACATCCCCTAGCACTGAAGAGGTTAATACTTACAGCTAGTAAGTCACATACAGCTATTAGCTTATAAAGACAATCAGGATAACGTTTGTTTTTTTTATATACATTATGTATATATAAAAGTTGTCCACTTATGCAGAAACACAACTTATATAAAGTAAATCAGGTTCAGAAGCTCTTCTTGGTGTTAAATTGACAGGTTGAACAGTAAAAGAGAAGGCCTCAATATTACTCATTTGCATATGCCAAGTGTGACAGTTACAGTTCAAGACTGACTAAAGTCCCTCTCCAAGCTCTCCCCTAAACCAACCACCCTCCAATGAACTGGGGAACAAACTCCTGCTTTCAAGGAGCCTGAGACAGCCTGGCCTACTGCAGGGATCACTGTCTGGAGATTGTCCTTCACCAAGATATCAGACCTAAGACCAGATTTTAACTTTTTTTGTCCCCATGAGGAATAACATTTATCTCATGTTACTTTGATAGAAGAACCCCTGGGGATCAAAATTAGGTGTTGGATCAGTGGCAGGGCAAAAATATGAAATGTTTTGTTGGAGCACGATATGGCCAATATTTTCCAGGGTAATACAATATACACTGAGTGTACAAAACAATAGGAACATCTTCCTAATATTGAGTTGCACCTTCTTTTGCCCTCAGAACAGCCTCAATTCGTCGGAGCATGGACTCTACAAGGTGTCGAAAGCGTTCCACAGGGAAGCTGGCCCATGTTGACTCCAATACTTCCCGCAGTTGTGTCAAGTTGGCTGGTAGTGGATCTCTACTCCGAATAGCTTGTTCCATATCATTCTACAGATGCTCAATTGGATTGAGATCTGGTGACTGGGCAGGCCAATACAGTAAGCTGAATTCACTGTCATGTTCGTGGAACCATTCCTGGACAATCCTAGCCTGAAAAAATTCATTAGCAGATGGATACACTGCTGCCATGAAGGGATGCACCTGATTGGCAATGCTGTTCAGATATCCTGTGGCATTCAAATGTTGCTCCACTTTTATCAAGGGGCCCAATGTGTGCCATGAAAACACATCCCTCATCATCACTCCACCACCACCAGCCTGCAATGTTGACACGCGACATGATGAATGCATGCACTCCTGTGGTTTTCTCCATATCCTAGTCCTCCCATCAGCATGAAACAGCAGGAACCGGGATTCATCAGACCAGGCGATGTTTTTTAAATCCTCCAGTGTTTTCGTTCCTTAGCCCACTACAACCATAGTTTCTTGTGTTTTGCTGAAAAAACTGAAACTCTGTAGGTCATCGGCTGCCATACCCCATTCATGTAACGGTATGACGAGTTGTGCATTCTTTTATGGGTCTTTCGGCACCAATGTTGTACTGGACTGTCAGTTGACTAACTGTAGCCCGTCTGTTGCTCTGCACAATTCGTGTCAGCCTCCTTTGGCCTCTTTCATCAATGAGCCGTTTTCAACAACTGGCCTGCCATTGGCTGGATGTCCTTTAGGTGGTGGACCATCCTTGATACACACGGGAAACTGTTGAGCATGTAAAAACCAGCAGCGTTGCAGTTCTTGACACACTCAAACCGGCGCGCCTAGCACCTACTTCTATACCCCATTCAAAGGCACTTAAATCTTTTGTCTTGCCCATTTACCCTCTGAATGGCACACATACACAATCTATGTCTCAATTGTGTCAAGGCTTAAAAATCCTTCTTTAACCTGTCTCCCCTTCGTCTACACTGATTGAAGTGGATTTAATCGGTTTCATCGATAATGGATCATAGCTTTCATCTGGATTCACCTCGTCAGTCTATTTCATGGAAAGAGCAGGTGTTCCTAATGTTTTGTACACTCAGTGTAAACCACATCTCTGTGAATACCACTTGTATGATTTTCAGCCGCTTATTTTGTTTCAACAAAAAAATGTGAAAAACTAATTAAAAAAATTATCCTTTTGCTAATGAAAGTGAACCAAGGTCAAAACAATCGTATGCTGTTATTAGTTAGGTGCCGTCTTTTTGGTGAGAGCCTCCAGGGGGTAAACCATAGTGGAGTACTCTGGGATAAAGCGGCAGTAATAGCTCACTAACCTCAGCAGTGATATCACCTTAGACTTTCGGGATCACCATCTCCACCAGAGCCTGGACTTCAGAGTTGACCGGCTTTACCCGACAACTACCAATGATGTATCCAAGATAGTCGGTCTCTTGTATGCCAAAAGCACAATTGCCCTGATTTGCCGTCAGCCCAGCCATCACCACCGGACTGCACCACTCGCTCAGGGAAGGCTGAATGACTCCCAGCTCGAACATACCCCCTACCTCCTTGCTGGTGGGACCGTTGTGGCTTTCCAGGATATGATATGATTTCTCCCAGACCTTGACACCTGCCAGAGTAATAATAGCATGTTTAATAACATGTGTTCTACATAGTATGTTAGAAAAACATCACAAAAACTTTTCACCAACTTTTGGAGCTCACACTTCTCATCAGGAAGTAACTGTTCCCCTATCGGAATGTTAATTGTAGCTGGTGGATTGACAATGGGACCAAAATCCTCCTCTATCCTGTTATTAACTATAAACTGGGCCTCCCTTTCTTCCCAAGTTTTTTAATCAATTGATATGATAAATTTGCAATTAATTCCAGTGCTGCTTGTTTCACAAAGTCATAGGCCAGGGTGTTCTCAGTGTGTTAAAGTCTGATAGGCCGCCTGGGCTTCCCCAATCAAGTTGGGGCCTAGCTGGATAGTCAACCATTCCTGAAACTATCTGGCCGCAGTTACCAGCTGCTCGAATGCCATCAGATAGGCCTCGGGATCATCCTCCAACGACATCTTCACTACGCATGGTTTTGGGGGTATCATTGCTGGTTTGGCCACTGGTTCCCTGCCAGGGCCTGCCACAAACATGGTGCCCATCCTCTCCTTGATGGTGCTCCACTTACCATTGAGCCTAAATCCTCCCTTTCCCCTCCAATGTCGCGGCCAATGCCTCTTCATTTCACAATCCCACAAGGATTGTAAGGTGATGAGTGGTGTGGGTGATACAAGAAATATCCAGACAGTACTTATTGTTCAAAAAAAGGTCAGTGCTTATTTAATTTCAAATAATAGAGATGCCCCTCTACCAGCAATGGTATAGGGGGGTACACAGCAGGTTTACAGTCCCAAACAAAATGTAAAAAAAACTGAAATCCTGGTGCACAAAACTGTGCTCTCCAAAACCTGGGATGGTGTTGCCTGTGCTGTGCTGTGAGGTTCATGCTCAGGGGGGGGGGGGGGGGGGCGTTATGCTGGCTCTGTGGCTGCAGCTCCCGTTCACTTGTCTTTTAAAAAAACATAAAACAAACTAAAACACAGTGCTATGGCACATCAGTAACTCCAGCATAAGGGGCTGTACTCACATTGTACTGCCAAACTCCTCCCTGTGATCAGCCTGGCGCAGCTACATACTTCCTCAGAAATGTCCGACTTCTGGTGCCCCGTCTATGGGAAAGCATACCACCAACCTTACACAGTGCCCTTTCTGGTCAAGAGGGAGATTTGTAGCTCTGATTCACTCTCTCTCTGTCACACCTGGGCATGTAATAGTCAGAATACAGGGTCTGGCCACTTTATTAGGAACATGTATATTCTGCATGCCTCGGTGTGTTGTGAGTCACAAGACCATAAGCAAAGTATCTAGAGGTGCAGTGGGATATAAGTGGGTTATTGAGTTGAGTCAAAGGCTTTTTGGAAGTCCAGGAATATGATGTTATAGGCAAGTTAATTGAGCTTCTTCAAACAATGCACACAATACACTTGAATGCAGTTGTGAGAAAGTACAACCTGAATAATTCACAGAGAGATACACCGGACGGCTTTTTACCACTTATTCTTAAATTCTTTAAAAAAAAACTTGATTGTTTTGGAAATGTTGTGTATCATCTGTTGTTTAAATTAAAATAAACAAATACAAAATGAGTATTTGATAATGAACCACAGCTTTTGAATCAAGACCAATATTAACTGAACTCTGTGAAACTGGCCTATTAAATCTGTATTCTTTTTAATACAACAACTTTTTGGAAACATTCCATTGTATTTCATGCCCATACTCTTCAAACCAGGGTTCAACTAAAGCATCTTTTTTGGTGTTAATTCAGCTGCAGAGATATGTCATGGACTATAAACTAACAACTAATATTCGCAAAAAGTGAATCCCAACTATTTGAACATTTACATTACATGTTAGCTGGGTAGGGTTTTTCTATAACATATGTACAATGTCCGAAAACAGGGAAGTTCTCGAATGCACTTTTGTCTTCAGCTACCATTTTTCCAGCAGATGTAGGTGATGGTCCATTAAAATACAGGAACAATGTGTCAGAGCAAACCTGAAAAAAGACAGATCTTATAGAGCATTATCAGTGGAAGAACAATTCTACTTGCCACAAAAGTTAGGTTATTTTTTTATTGTCAATGTTACAGCCTTTGAATTTCCACTACCTTTTTTCTAGACTGAAGTGATTAAATTATTTTAACCATCGATCTTGTTGTTTATTCCTGGTACAGCCATTCATTGTGTCCACCTTCAATACTTGCTAAACTAAGATCAATACCCAATGTGATTTTACTTCTTATGCATCATTGAAAATGCCTGTCTTTATAGTTGCACCATTTCTAACATCAGTTGACAGATACAAAATAGCTCTGATTACAACTGGCCTTATTGAAACCATATTAAAACATTTTTTTTTAACAAAATAAAATTGTGCCTCTTTTTACTGATAAGCTCTAACAAAAGTTAAGAATAGTGAAGTAAAATAGAAATAAGAAAGACGGGATGTGGGATGCTTAAAAAAAAAAACTCACATGTAAATATGTGTTTATTTTGGTGATTTATTCCATGTAAGTAGCTTATTTATTTTGGGCCAATGCTTTTTCATTTACTTCCATATTCTACAGTATAAATGCACATAATTATTCCACCAACTACATGACTAACAGTATTATCTTTATTTATTTAGCCTCTCCGAACTGTTAATTCCCATATAAGAATGTGGATGAAATTGTGGGCCTTGGTTGATGGGCCAATGAATGAATTAATTATTCAGTTTGGTTTCAATGACGTAGGTGTGTTTATAAAAGAATGCAAGCAGCCAATATGTTCAGTCTTGTAGAGACTGGGGCTTTGGAAGGAGAGCCAGTGGATTGCTGATAATAGTTAAAACTTATGATTATTTGTTTTGTTTTATTTTTGTAAAATAAGAGAGCTTAATAGCATTGCTAACCATTTCTGTTACTAAAAGTATTTACACTGGCTTACCTACTCTACACTACTGAGCATCCATATTTAACATTGACAGCTACCTTTAGTAGGTACGTCTTATTAATACCTCATGGTCTGTTGACAATCATATTAGCTGAACAAATAGCTAAAAATATGTTTTGCTTCACTTCTATCATGCAGTTAATCAATTAACTTACACCCACCATGTCGAGAACGTAATTTGTACAATAACGCACAGAAAAGTTATTTCAGCAATAAACAAATTTGAAGCTGCTAAACATATTGCTTTTGATAAGACAAAAAAAAAACAGTTGATTATTTATGTATCATCTACATCATTGAGTTGTTTTTTAACAAATCGCTTCATTGTTCATTTTTTAAAGTTTCCTCTTCATACATTATTGACTGGTTCACCTCAGAGTTGTGGTTTTGTCAGTGTGTTTTAACAGAACTAACCTTTCTCCTAAAAGAAATGTTGAACTGGGCACTTTTTGATCTTCATTAATTCTGTTCCATCCTGCTTTAGAATGTACTTTTTGTAAGAAGTATTGTACTGGATGGAAATATGCAGAAAGAAGAATTGCAAACATACCTACTAAAAATGATCGGATTTCCATGGTGGAAAATCACCTGTGAAGTCTTGCACAGATGATTTAAACTCTGAGCCTTCCATATGTGAAATGAAAATTGTAAATACAAGGCACGAGGACTGGTGACTTTATACAAGAAAATCTAAGTTGCACACATTTTTGCACATTCAACATACTTTTGTGAGCCTGGACTTGTATTGTTTAAAGTTCAACACAGCTGGGTACACAGCAGAACGAAGCAATCGTGGAGACTACATTAACCTTTCACTTCCAGGACAGAGATGATGGCCTCCCCTCTTAGGGCTGGCAGATAATGTACAGTATTGCCTTATGTACTCCTGTTTACGGATTCTGGCCCTTGTCAGTGAGATGAGATGAGGTTACAGGCTCTAAAACCACAAATTGCATGGAGATTAAGATAGTGTGTGAGGTCAGCAATTCATTCCAAGCCTTAGCCCTGTTACATTGGTCCATGAGCCAGAAATTAAAGGGAGTTAGATTACACCCAGACTCCACGTTGTACATTAACCAATCTCTGCTGTTATTGATTATGCACCTGCTGAATAAAAATATAAATAAATAACAGTAATTTAGTTGGTTACAATCACATATATGTATAATTTCTCATGGAATACCAGGTTTTATAGGCATGATCCAGTGACAGGAACATCCAATAGTAATGTTGACCCCCTTTAAATGTCTTGTTTAAAACCAACAAATAAAAGAAAAATGGTTAAAAAATATCTGGGCTTCCTCTCTTTTATCTTCCTTGATGGCTGTCTTTAGTAAATATTCACTTGACTACCCTTACCCAATGTCAACATAATACTTTTCTTTTTTCAAGCTTGTTAAGTTGTCAAGAGAGAACACAAAACAATTAAGTACACTGTTGAAATAAAACTATTTTTCTAGCATACTGTATTAGTATTTCTAACTTGACAATTTGTCCAAGTTTAAATAACTATCAGTATGCTAACTCTTAGGAATGCTAACTCTGATAGGAATTACATACTTGACTTAATAATTGTAATTTTATAGTTAGGATATTCGGGAAAATCTGCAATGTCTTTGCTTAAAACAAGTCCTTCAATCTGTTCCTTCATTTTTATTGCAGATGCCATCCCAGTTTAAACATTTGAGCAGCACATGTAGAAATGAACAATGGTAAAGAATTTCATCATACAAGCCTCAGTGCAAACTTAATATGAATATATTGAATTACCTTATGATTTCACGTGCCATCAGATCTGAAAAGCCCCTCATGACTTTTCGGACATTTCTTAGAATCGATGTGTTGTATGATATTTAATGCCCACTCTAGACATGTTATGTTTATTTCAGTCCTAGTGACTGTTTCATGTAGCTTTGTATAAAAGAGTATCATTAAAACGTACATGATCCGTGAATAGCATTTTACAAGGAACAAGAGCGCATTCACCAGGTTACAGTTATGACTGCCATTTCCTTACATTTGAGCCACATTACCTCCATATTTATTCCCACAGGGTCTCTTTACATATCGTACTGTATCCGTTCATCAATATTTCCACTCTTTGAACCTTTTTTTGTTTCCGATGCATAATTTGGTTTGTTTTTTTCTTCAGAAGTAAAAGCAGGAAGTATCCCTGAAAGACATTTCCAAGACTGTGCTTGAAAACAAAAGATGAACTTGTTGCACTTAAAAAAAAACTCTACCGCCAGCATTACTTATGATGATAGCAATATCATATGTCATGCAGTATCCAGTGTGAACTTTTGGCAAAGAACAAACCCTGAAAGTAACATCAGCCTTGGATACCATAGAAAGCTTTTCAGTAAACGGATGACTTGCTAAATAATACATGTCAACACTTTACACCAAGTAAGCACAATTTAATGGGAGAAAAAAAAAATTGGACGCAGTTTTCTCTGGGAAAATGCTTTTTTTTGTATTATTTATTATGAATGTATGTAAAGATGTGGCATATAACATTCCAATTTGTAGCTAGCATTTAACTAATGAACTTGTGCTAATTAAATATACAGCACACACACACAGATGTTTAAAGGTGTCATATAAATTCTGACATTTTCTTGTTTTTACAACTAACAGTAACAATCTCATTTCAGTAATAATAAAGGCATTAATCTCTGTGAAACTCAATAGCTAACACTGCTCTCTATATTCTGGTTATGGTTTGTTTGTTTTTTGTTTTTTTTTACCAAATACAGTTTCATTTTCACTCCAGAGAGCCAATTGCACTTTGTTTCTCCGATTATCTTTGCACAGTTACACAAATATACCCTTAAATCAGAGGTTCCCAAACTCTTAGTGCATTTAGTCTTTGCTAAAACCCAACCCAAATGGAAAACAGTAGTTTACAAGTAGTGCTCATCCAAAGAAAACAACCCATTCTAGCAGATTATTAGGTAGACATTGGTTGACATGTTTACATGCAAATGAGATAATGAATGGCTTACTGTAAAATGCCCAATCAATCTATAACTATTGCTCGACCTTTAAATAAAACTGTGTTACGCAAAGGTCAGGTAAGAGCCTCCTAACAACAACCAACTAGCTGCCAGTTGCCCTTTCAGCTTTTTAATAGGAAACAGACAGTTGGCCATTTGAATTTTCAATAGGATGGTAATTTGAAAAAAAAACAACTGGCAGTTTTCTATTGAAATTCTGAAATTACATTTAACATCCGTGATTGTAACATTAAGTGTTCATCTTAGCATTTATTTCTCAGGAAGGAAATGAGACACTGGCCCTATTCCCAAACGTTATTGTAGACTTATATAATAACAGCCTAGAACAGTTTCATGAATGTAAAAACGTATTGTGTTCATATAAACATACTTTGAAATGTGAGGTTTGCGCTAAAGAAATGTCTGCTGATTTGCTGTACACATTGTCGGTGACTCCTTTCCATTTTACAAAGTGGAACAGCAAGTGAGGGTGAGAGTGCATCTTTGCTGCGTGAGATTTTTTTAGAATTATCTATTTATATATTTCATAAATAGTACTATTGTAAGAAATCTTCGTTTTAGCTGATGTTTTCTGAACTACCTTGGTGATTTAAACCTGCAAAATTATCCACAGCCCCATTCAACATCTTCATTTCTGCCATTATCAACCAGCTTCTTCATCTATTGACTAACCTGTTTTGCTGCAGGTAACATGCTCTAAGACACTGCTGAGACTGACCTGTGTGCAAGGCAAGCAAACTGAGAACAAGTCTTTGTGTGGTACCAGATAACTCTTTTCAGCCACTCTAGACCGTGGAGAACCCAAATACCGACAATGTTAAGAAGCACTCAAATAAGGCCCCTAACATCTAAGATCAAACATCAAACCCTAAGTGTGTGGAAGCAATTATTTTAGTTTTACTTTGAATTAATCCATGTTATTAATGATACTTGACAACAGTGAGTAAAGTCAATCAAACTTACTTATTAAGCTGACATTATTCAAGGATTTACATTCAAACATTATTAGTAATACAGAAACACAGTTATTGCAATTATACCTCTAGGCACGATATAATGGTCATCATGTTTAAAAACAGTTACAGAATAGGTGCACAATATCATCCTGAACTGGAGGCCATTCTTTCAGGAACAGGAGTGAAGGATGTCATCTTGAATATCCTGAATAGCCCAATAAATCTAGGTTCAGAGTATTTATATGTTACAGCTCCAACTCTATCTCCCTATGTACTTTCAACCTTTATTTTATTCACACTGCTATGTACACAACCATGATAAGATTGGTTTTAGCCAGACCAGTGGCTTGTTATTGTGAACTTTCATAACACTTATTTTAAACATACAATGAACCCTTCAAAACAGTGCATGAGATTCTGTAGTGTATTTCTGTCTTACAAATATGTAAAAAACCACAGGGGAGGCTCTATTTAATATTTTAGACAACATCACTACAGTCAATCTATTTTTTTTTTATTTTTATGTGACCTCCCCTCACCCCTGACAGATAAATGAGAGTAACGGTTTTATGAAATGTCCACTAGATTACAGTGCTGAACCAAAAAAATAATTAAAAAAAAAATCAATATCAGCTAGTATTTACTTTTACTTTATCAAATGCAATATCAGAAATGATACAGTACTGTAACTTTTAACTTTGTTCAGTTAGTTATCAGATCTCTCTAATGGCTTTTCAACCAGTAAAACCTACATGATAAAGCAACATACCAAAATATCAGTAGGCTACTTAAACTGCTGGCATGCACATTCCCACCTCTTTATTTGTTTTTCACCCAGGCGCGTATCTTGGGATGGATAAATGACAGTTATTAACAAGCAATACAGTGCTAGTGTAACAAATAATACAGATAGTCAGAAACAGCATGTGATGGTTATATGTACAGCTATGGCCAAAAGTTTTGCATCAACCTATAGAATTAACTAAAGTCAAATGAAACCTGCTGAATAGTGTTACGTTAACATATTGAATTACATACCGCTTTGTAGTTTTCCATATATGCTTAACAAAAAACTGACAAGTTAAAAAAAAAAAAAACATTTCGAAATCTGACATGAGATACTGTACTATTATTATGGCTTCGGTAGACTTTTGCAATATCATTGTGCAGTTTATTTGAATACACAATGTTAAATAAAAGATCAAAATATGTTTGGTTTTTTTTGTCTCAATCCTAAAATTCTAGGTGACACTAGACTTTTAGCCATAACTGTAGTATTTTATATTACTAGAATCAATCTGTTACAACGCTGACCGACAGATTAACGAGGCGGATAAACGGGTGCTGACTATTTCAGTCCACCACTATAAAGATCATATGAATAGACCCTGTAGCAAGGCAGAAGAGCCCTGCATGTAAATATGGAGCAGGGCAAAGCCATGTTAGAAATGTGTATGGTATTGTTTTAGTTTAATGTGGTTTGGCAGGGGGCGATGTTTGGAGCTCTTCTCTGCCAGACTACTCCACTTGAGAATGTATGGTCGGCAGCAAATGATACTGACAGATTCGCTGTTGACCATGCATATTAAGAGTGTCGTGCAGAATGTGGCCATCTCCGGCTTCATTTATTGGTGATTTGGAGATGGTGGCATGTATAAAAACCTGCAGCTTTGGCTGAACATGATGGGTGTACATACACACACAGACACACGGAGCCTGCCTCCACCCTCCATCTGGCCAGGTCATGCCCCGCTGCTACGGAGTGTGACATGGCTGCATCTAATTGGGCACTTGAAATAGGTAAGTGAGGGGAAAATGGTCAGGAGGGCCTTGCATGATTGATGTGGTACTCAAGCATGGACATTGTGTGTGGCCAACATAATGACCCGTCAATAGTGCACGCTTGGGAAAAGGTCTGGTCTATTGAAAGTAAGGATGTTGATGGCTCTGGGGCACTAGTATTTCCACAGTTCAGTGTCAAGGGGCAATTACTGTACAGGGTAAACCTAGCTGCAGGCACAGGACAGCCTGCAACACAATTATTGGTTCCCCAGACTGCCAGCGAGTAGCTCCTGGTCGAGTGCACCCTGCCCCTTTGGTTCGAATGCTGAATATTTCCACCCCCTTTGAACGCATTGTAATGAACATAGTGGGCCCTTTGCTACCTTCTGACTCTGGGTATATGAATATATTAGTGGCGGTAGATTATGCAACGCGATACCTGGAAGCAGTTCCAATGACGGCCACTAGTGCTGCTGCAATACCCACAGAGTCAGTGCAGATTATGGCGAGAGTAGGGATCCCCAAGGAGATTTTGACTGATCATGGAACCAACTTTTTTTCTAAAATGTTACAGCAAGTATATAAAATATTAAAAATACGTTCCATCAGGACATCTGTTTATCATCCACAGATGGATGGTTTTGTGGAGCTGTTTAATCATACCTTGAAGCAGATGTTGAGACATTTTGTAATTCAAGAGCAAAAACATTTGGCATTGCTTCTTCCCTACCTCTTTTTTGAAGTGAGAGAGGTGCCTCAGAGTTCTAGGGTTCTCCCCTTTCAAGCAACAATAAAACCTGTCTGCAATCGGATTATAACTCTGTCTGTTTACTCACGCACTACATTACTCCTGCATCTGTATTCACTTAACCACTTTGCTACAATGCTTGAAAACTTTTTCAATCCTGTAATATGTCTGATTCACTCCTTGGTGGCTTCTCTTATGAACTTGCAGATGAAATTAGAAATCTGGGAGTGATCTTCGACCCTAATCTTTCTTTTGAGACACACATCAGGAATATTACTAAAATGTATTTTTATCATCTAAGAAATATCGACAAATTGAGAAATATTCTTTTCCACTCAGATACTAAGAGATGCATGCTTTTGTGTCTTCTATAATTGATTATTGTATTGCTCTATTCTCTGGTACTCATAGCCATGTTATATCTTGACTACAACTTATACAAAATGCTGCAGCTAGAATTTTAACCAGGACTAAGAGACAAGATCACATTACTGCTGTGCTGGTATCTCTGTACTGGCTTCCGGAATGTCAGATTGCTTACTGTCCCACAAATTACCAAAAAAAAAAAAAAAAAAAACACAGGTGGTAGAGCATTCAGCTATAGGGCCCCAAAACTCTGGAATGACCTGCGTAGCTCTGTAAGGGAAGCACCAAGTGTCAAAAAACAAAACACACTTTTATGATGTAGTGTTTTTACGCTAAAATGATGTTCGTTTTATTCTCTGCCTTGTTTTACTGTTCTGTCTTAGCAAAATGTCACGTTTAATCACTGTAACAAGTGTGATACTCATGTGTTACAAATTCTTACACTGTTTATTTTGAAAGTTTCAGATACAAATTAACTATTGTTTGGCACCAAAAATTTTTCATAAAACAAGTTTTCCAGAAAATTTTTCAATAAAAAGTTGTTTAAATAGTAATATATAATATATATATATAAATTATTAATAATTTTTTTTTTTTTAAGGAAAATTTAATTTTAGAGCTCAGTGTTAAGTCTGTCACCCACAAAGGAGAAATAGCTAAATGCTGACACCTAGCTGTAAAACTGCAGATGTTCATCTAATGAGGCTTTATTTACTCATGGTTTAGCAGGGTCATGTTTGTTAAGTAAATGGAACAGTGAGTGTATTTTTTAATTAGAAGTTACAGGAGTCTGATCATGAGATTCAGATCTTAACTGACACATTCTTTAAAGTTAGTAATATACACCATTATATACTTTAGATTTCGGAATCCGTTTCTGAAGATTAGAACAGGGTATCCTGATCTCTTCCACACCGTCACAATAAACTGTGGAACTGGTTCACACATCTCTAATCAAAGTAACTAAACTATTGGTTATTTTCCCTTTCATGTACTGACTGTGTCATTGTGTAACTGTGTGACTGAGTGTGTGTTTTTTTTTTTTTTTTTTTATTTATTCAATATTTGAGAAATAATACTAAATATTTTACTGTTTTTGGGGGGGGGGGGGGGTTGATACAGGTAATTTACTGAATTTAGTATTTATTCTCCCTTTCGAACTTTTAACTACTGATTAATTTAGCTGAACTTCTAATTTATCAATCTGTGTTTGTCTTTGTGGGGATAATCTGACCCAGTATGCTTTGGTCTGCTCCAGCCAATATATAAAAAAAAACCTGCTTCCAACCTGTACAAAATACCCAGTGTGGTCTAGTACGGCATTCTGTTAAGTATTTTCTAGTAGGTGATAGCAGGTAACATGTTCAAACTGAGACTCAACAACAAACAAAAAAGTAGATACTAAAGTCTGATGTTTTACTTTTATTAGGTTCAGTATTTGTAACTACATTTTGTACAAAGTTCCATATATTGACCACACGGAACTTGTCTTTCAACACTATATATATATATATATATATATATATATATATATATATATATATATATACACACAAACACACACACACACACACACACGTAGTGGCTTGCAAAAGTATTCAGACCCCTGACCAATTCTCTCATATTACTGAATTACAAATGGTACATTGAAATTTCGTTCTGTTCAATATTTTATTTTAAAACACTTAAACTCAGTATCAATTATTGTAAGGTGACATTGGTTTTAAGTTGGGAAATATTTTTAAGAAAAATAAAAAACTGAAATATCTTGCTTGCATAAGTATTCTACCACCTTTCGCTGCAATAACAGCTTTAAGTCTTTTGGAGTAAGGATGTACCAGTTTTGCACAAAGTGTCGGAGTGATTTTGGCCCATTCTTCTTGGCAGATTTGCTCCAGGTTGTTCAGGTTGGTTGGACGACGCTTGTGGACCGCAATTTTCAAATAGTGCCACAGATTCTCAATGGGATTAGGATCAGAACTTTGACTGGGCCACTGTAGGACATTCACCTTTTTGTTCTTGAGCCACTCCAATGTTGCTTTGGCCTTGTGCTTGGGATCATTGTCCTGCTGAAAGGTGAATTTCCTCCCAAGCTTCAGTTTTTTAGCGGACTGAAGCAGATTCTCTTACAGTATTTTCCAGTATTTTGCTCCATCCATTCTTCCTTCAGTTGTAACAAGATGCCCAGTTCCTGCTGATGAGAAGCATCCCCACAGCATGATGCTGCCACCACCATACTTTACTGTAGGGATGGTGTGTCTTGAGGCATGGGCAGCTGCAGTTAGGTTTGCGCCACACATAGCGCTTTGAGTTTTGGCCAAAAAGCTCTATCTTGGTCTCATCTGACCACAAAACCTTTTCCCACATCGCAGCTGGGTCACTCTCATGCTTTCTAGCAAACTCCAGACGTGCTTTCAGATGGTACTTTTTGAGTAACGGCTTCTTTCTTGCCACCCTCCCATACAGACCAGTGTTATGCAGAACTCTTGATATGGTTGACTGGTGCACCATTACTCCACTCCCAGCCACTGAACTCTTTAGCTCCTTCAAAGTAATTGTTGGCCTCTCTGTGGCTTCTCACAAGTCTCTTTCTTGTTTGAGCTCTGAGTTTTGAGGGACGTCCTTTTCTTGGTGGTGTGATGCAGCTTCCACTTCCTGATTATTGATCCAACTGTGCTCACTGGGATATCCAAACACTTGGGTATTATTTTGTACCCTTTCCCTAATCTATGCATTTGTATTACTTTATCTCTAACTTCTGTAGAATGCTCTTTGGTCTTCATTTTCCTTCAGATTCACAGCCTTACCAATGATCCTTCAACAGTGGGGCTTTTATCCAGAAAATATGACAGCAACTTTAATGGTTCACAGGTGGAGGCCAATGGTAAGGTAACTGTGTCCTCGTTAGGGCAATTTCTTTCATCGGTGCAAACTGGGAGCTTCCACAGAACAGGGGTTGAATACTTATGCAAGCAAGATATTTCAGTTTTTTATTTTTATTAAAAATATTTCCCAACATAAAACCAATGTCACCTTACAATAATTGATTCTGAGTTTCACTGTTTAAAAATAAAATATCAAACAGAACAAAATTTCAATGTACCATTTGTAATTCAGTAATATGAGAGAATTGGTCAGGGGTCTGAATACTTTTGCAAGCCGCTATATGTGTATAACAGTTTATTACATAATGCAGTTCAGGCATGGTGGATTCAAGAGGTACACATACATAACACATTTCTTTACTACAACAGATATGACTTTAGCTTAGGTTCTAATACCTGCTTCTCACGGAGTGACAGTGTGGTGGTAAAAAACTGAAAATAAAGTATGGAGTTTTTCAAGCAAAAATAAATAGTGGTTTTCTAAAGCCCTGATTACATTTTAGACATAAATGTCAGCAAGACATCATTAACATAAATTACACAAAAAGTAGACAGCACTTATGCAGCCTCTGAGTTACATGCATTTTGTATGTATACTCTACTAAACATAATAAAAAATAATGTGATTTTCTTTGTACACTAGCAGCAACTGATATATTTTGTTTCAAGAAAACTGAGTGAGATTTGCACTGAACTGAAAAAATGTCAACTAGCACTAATTAGCCTTTTTTTAAGGTACTAGAAAGCAAAGTAACATATTCCTCCTAAAATACCCACCACTAAGGCGGTTCCCAGAAAAGAGGGGGCCCTCTTCTTAGCAACGCGGAAAGCTGTTGGTAAAACCGCAGATATGAGTATATTGTTTACATTCCCCAATACCTCCTGAAAGTCTTTCTTTTTAGGACCCGTTCATAGTATCTTTCCACATTTTGCCGGTCTCCGTTTCCCCAGTATCTTCTTGACAGACCCAGGAACTTCATTCAGTGCAGCATAACCGCTAGCGACACATCAGCGACACTGAAGAACTGACCACAGAGCCAAGGCTGGTTCCCTTCCTCTTCACAGGAAAGAAAGACAATAAGATATGGCATGAATAATCAAATAAAAAAGCCTTAATTGTTCATATCTGGGTCATGCTTTATTTTAGGAGGCATGATTATTTATTTTATTTATTTATTTTTGTTTACTGTTAACTAGTTTACTAGCACATTTTGTGTTTATAGGTAATATATTGTATATTGACCTATTTAAAGACTAAATAAAATTGGCTTTAAACAAATGTAACCCCATTTCAGGGATATGATTGACAGTTAAAAATCCTAAAATAGGGATCTGATATTTGCTGAACAGGTCTAGCTTGCCTGTATGTATTACTTTATACATGCATCACTACATAATACTAACCTTTTAAAAAACATATGATAACACGTTACTAAGCTACAGAAGTTGTTAACGGTTAATCCCTTATAAAAGTTTCACAGAATGTTTGCACCATGGTTATACTCTGCATTTACTAGTTTACTCTGCTGTGCCATGTTTATTAACGTGCTATTCTTCACTGTGCTTTCACTATGCTATATTACAGTTTGCTACACTTTTACTATAGTAAACTTTTGTTTAAGGGTTAAACTAAAAAAGTTCCCCTTACAATAAAGTGTGGCCCGCATTTGGAGGAGATTGTGCTATATGTGTATCCCTCTACGGTGTCTGTCCTTTCAGACAGACTAACTACATCCATTTAGAACTGACATTAGCTTTAAATTGTACATTAAAGCAGAACATTACCTTATAAATGAATTCAGGAATCTAATTCTGTTTAAGTGTGTGATATGGTTGACATTTTACATTTTTAAGCAGATTATAAATTGTACTCACACTCACTTCTGCCCTCATTCCCTGCCACTCCAGCAGGGATGATATGACAGTATTTTCTCATTGGGAAACACTTTCCGTGAAAGTGAGGTAGCTGCCATTAACTTGAAAGTCTGCAGAATTTGTTTACCCAGAGGAACATAATTAAAAAGTACTACATGATTTAAAACATCTGAAATGAATCCTACCCTATAATACTTTTACTATGATAAGTCTTGAGACCTGGGTTGGATATAATATTTGAAATACCTATAATATGGAATCTTTTCAGAAAATTAGATGTCCTTCACAAGAATGCAAAACCTGCACCTCCCTGATTTTTGTCAGTTATAGTCAAGATAGGCATGGCAACTGATCTGACTGACTCTGATGTCAGTAATTACTGAGTAATGATCATGCATCCCTCCTGAACAATTTAAACACTTTGAAAACTCATGGCCAACTAACAGAATGATGAGGGTATGATTTTAAGTGTACAGCATGTAAGCACAATAAACAAGCATTGAGTTGCTGCCACTGCACTTAACAGTGTTTTCAACCTACAAAGTGCCCATTGATCCCAGATCATAAAATGCAGATTATGTCACCCTATATACACCCTGCATTACTTGCTTGGCTTCTTTTATGGCATTTGGCAACAAGGCACCAATACTTAAATATATCACAATTGGAAATACACATGCTGATGTCCCGGGCTGCAATTTACTGATAGTGTCAACAACAGTTTATTCATTACCATCTTTAGCTAAATGCTGACACCTAGCTGTAAAACTGCAGATGTTCATCTAATGAGGCTTTATTTACTCAAAGAGATCAGTGACAATCATGGGGTTTCCATGCAAGTTTTTTACACAAGAAAAATGTCTCATCTAAGATACTCTTCTGGGTTTCCGTTCGCTCAGTTTATTTTACTTGAGTAAACCGGGCTTTTCACCCGACGTCATGGAAATGAATGAGGCAAGTGGAGGTTGACATGTAAATTAGCTATGCGTAAAATACTCGTGCTGTTTTTGACGATTACTAGTGAAATTTTGTGAAAATGTGGTTTCCATGCGCAGAGAACTGGTACACGAATGAATCTAAGCTGCTGTAATAACGCTAAATACCTTGTGCCTGGTTGGTTAATAATGTGTTTTACTGCTCTTGCCCAAATTGTTTTTCAAATGTTATTAGTGGGGTGTCATGTCGTTAGTAGTGAATACTGTTTCAATTAATTTATCTTACGACTCATTAATTAAAAATAAACTCGGAGGTATAAAATGAAACTGATCAACAGGTATTGCAGATCACCATAGCTGAAAACTGGAGGAGACGTTACACACACACACACACACACACACACACACACACACACACACAAACACACATATCCCTTTCATTCAGGCTATACAGTAGCGGATCAAGTGATGCTGTGTGCACTACCCAGGCTTTGATTTAGAAATCCTACTGTCCGGATGGCTGACCGCTGCTGAGGAAGCATTCAACACCACGCTTGGGCAAATACGGGTAGTGGGCACTTGAAAGGGAGGTGGCGGATTCTGATGAAACGGACTGAAGTGCATTATTAGTTTGTTCCCAAAATTGTCACTGCCTGCTGTATCCTGCACAAACTCTTGTCAACAACAAAATTATGTTTTCAGGAATCAGTGGCTGCCGTGAGACAGACAGGGAAGGTTACCAGTGTTGCCAAGTCTCACGAGAAAAAAAAGGCGACACTGCCTTTTAAAACACGCCCAAAACAAGCAAACTCATGTATGGGTCTTTATGCAAGTTCCAACCAGTGACTCTCAAAAACAAGCCCAATTCTACTTATTATAAGTGAACTTGGCAACTGTGAAGGTTACCTCAGTTGCCAGTTTCAATTGGACAGGAGTCGCCAGCTGTCAGAGATTTTTTCCTTTAAGTTGTGTTGGATTTACTGTTGAGTTAAATATTAATGATGCAAACAAATAAAACACAGTCAGTTCGTTCATTTGCAATTTTATTTGGTCAGTTCTGAGAGAGCTGGCTCATGACATCCAGTTCACCAACTTTATTTACTAATAGTTTGGGTTCAAAAAAAGGACTAGAATTAATTCAATTTGACATTTAAGCAGCAAGGATATTCTCAAACAGCTGTATTAATACTATAACAAGGGCATAACTCAGTTCATGGTAAGTGGGTCTATATAGAACTGTAAACCCACAAGAGATATACAACATGAAAGACCAGACACAGCAAAAAACAGTAATAAAAAAAGCCGCCCGCATTCTCATTAAGGTGAACGACACCACTGCTAATAATAAAATCGCTCTTCAGCCACTACTTTCTGCCGTCTTGGAATCTATAGTAACAACTGACCTGCTCCCTTGCAATATTTATAGTTAACATTAAACATGCTCATTAACATTTACAGGTGAAATGCGGGTTTCCATGCGAAACTGAGTGTGGATTTTCCTGTGTGTTTCGTCATTTACACAAGTAAATCAGTTTTACCCTATTCTTCTCTTTGGCCGTTTTTTCGGCCACAAACCTGATTTACCCGAGTAATTCTCCCAAACGTGCACGCGCATCGCCATTTCACATGTAATCACCATTTCATCCCATGAATGCTGCTAATGTTAATATTTGAAAATTGATTTTTAAACTTTATAAGCAGGGGTTAGGCAGTTTTCAAATGATAAACCATAAAGAAAAAATAATAATTGTTTTAAAAAGGAGCACCATAGCCAATGTGAAGCTCCCTCCGGAATCCCCAGTGAAGACCAGCGAATTTGCACAGCAAGGATGTGAACCTGCGTCGCCTGAGATCTGGTTTCTTTCTGTTTACAAATTAACCCCTGCTTATAAACATTATTTATAAATGTCTACTGTGGTTTACCACCTTAAGAAAGTGTAGAAAAATGTGATACAGCATTGCAAAGCAGAGTTTAATGAAGGGTTAACCAAACTCTATATTCACTCATTTTACTGTACGATCATATCATTCTACATGTTATATGTATGTACGTATATATTTAACCATCAAAAAAGTATAATTTAGGATAATGAAACGATTAACACAATAGGCACATATACAGGCTGTATCCATATTAAGCCTTCGTTTTGTGTTGTTGGTGTTTGTTTCTTGTAACGGAAAATATGTTCAAGGACACGATTACGAATCATTTCCATTGAACGATTCTTGAGAGCTGTCCACTATAGTCCAGGTACTGAAAATTCTAACTGAGGAACCGCTCACCTACTGAGAACTGAAGGACTGGGTGATAAGTGATAAAGAATTAGTTTATCGTCCCTTTTTGGTGTAACTTTGATCAATGGACATGTTTCGTCTTGCTCTTCTGAAATCGGTTCAATATATGTTGTTTTATCATCATCCTGTAACACCTTGCTGGTTGAGGACGCCATTTTCTTTGTCAGCTTTCTATGAGAGGGGCGAAGAGCATCTGTGTATTTGTAGTTTATCTGTTCATTCTAAAGACGTAGCGTCCAATGTTTGTGTAAAAGAAGCTGTACTACCCACGGTTACCCGCAAACCCATAGTTCAGTAACAATAAAATACCATCAGTGGTTTGGGGTTACCATATGATTACATGTTCACTGGGACAGTTTGTACCAGTTCAGGCTTTTCAATTCGTATCGCAATGCATCCTGGTACCACTTACCTGTCTCTTTTCTTTGAGAGGAGCAGGACTATATTTACCAGAATGCATCTGGGCTTCAGTTAAAAAGCCTGAGTTTGCCCAAACTGTCCCGAAGAACAAGGAGTCATATGGAAACCCTATGTAGGATGTACAGTACAGTAATGGTTAATTTGTTGACTGAAGGCAATGGCTGTCGGGTTCACTATTTACCTTATCAGTAACTTAACGCATTTATTAACAGGTTACTTTAAAACCACTGCATACATATGCGTGGCACAGATAGAACAGTTCTTAAAACATTGCTTTGTTTCCAGCACAACACTTGAGTATTTTAAATATCGAAAATGAATATTTTATTACATACATAACACCATCTGTATTGAACAGTTTAAAAATGTGTAAATAAACAGCAAATAAATAAATAAATAAATAACATTTTTAAGTGTAAATTGGAAACCATGGAATCCATGCAGCTTTGTGCTAATATCCAGGTGGTGATCTAATCCAGTGGTTTATGCACTATGTACATGCCCCATGAAATAGCACAGGTGCGCCTTTTTCTAGGCTATGCTTACTATTGACTTTTTTAGATGTCGATTACCCACTCAGGGGGAAGCTAATAATAAGCAAGTCTTGTTTGTACATGTTGGTACACATTTTAGCCAGCAGATGTCACTCTTCCATCGCTTGTTCTTTCTATTATGAGCCCAACACCAATGTCTGTTTATTGCACTGCAAACTCAAATGTTAGTTGTCATTTACAGTACCTGGTTTGCAAATGGATGTATCACAAATTGATGATGAGACACGCAACAGAAAATGTTCAACATGGTACGCACAAATGAACCACACCGACATACCATCCCGTAAAATGATTAGAAATGGAACCAGCGTATAGAATGCAATATTACCTTGAAGTCATGAGTAATCTTGATTAGGATAACTTGTTAATTATCTAAGAAAATTCCCTGGAAATACTCCTTGTGTTAAAGAAGGGCTGCTATATATTATATAAAAAAAATAAAATAAAAAAAGAAACATTTTTGAAAAAGAAAATCAAAGGATGTAACAAAAATGAAAACATGTTAGCCTACAGTAGACGCAATTATCAAAATTGGAATTGTTGGTTCAGAACAATTATACTTTGATCAAATAACAGTTAATGGAGGCTATTCAACTTTACACACATAATAAATAATAATAGGCATATATTAAATTTGAACATATAGTGGTGACAGGCGTTTCAATTGGCTTGAGTCTGGTTTGATTAATTAACTAGTTAGATATTCATTAAACTTTACTGCCGTTGCTCTATTTAACACCAGTGTAGAACAGCTTATTCAATAGACACAAGGTTCTAGTGTATGTGTGTTTATAGTGTGGTGACAAGATTACTGGACCGAACTAGACTGGGAAACGTCGGGAAAAGGAAATATGGGGCTTTCTGGTTGCACTGGACGAAACATATTGGATAAATACTTGTTCCTTAAAGCTAAAGTCAAAAATAGCACGTATTCTAAAGATCACACTGACAATAGCTGGTGTATAATATTGCTTTTATTAGACATCAATTTGTGCATAGTACTAGTACACTGTTTCTTAATATGGTATAGATTACTTGGGTTTAAAGTTTTGATTTGACGTTACAACTTATCTATTACGTAAGTTTTTCTTCTATATTAAACTTCGAATGTGTTCCCTGTGTGTATGATTTGTATCTCACGGGAGTACTCCGCTCCACAGATCCATGACCATATTTATTCCTGTTTCTATTCTCGTAATTCTGTGACGCTCTTACTAGTCTCCTCTTGCGCAGCATTGGTTCATTTGTCTTTCAGCACGTACACAACTGACTGCAGTCTGTAAACCGTTTTAGAAGGCATGCTGCAAATTACCAACAACCCACTTGGTTATTTTATTTATACCAGATATACCAGCTGTCTCTACTATCTCTACTCACAACTACGCAGTTAACCATTCATGAATTAACTTGCTGGCTCTAAAGGTACTTCCCTCATTATAGTGAGCCAAGTGCATAATGCAAGGAATGATGCTTGGTATCATTTCCCTTTTACAGTGTGAAGCAGTGTGAAAATGTAGGGCTATGTGGTAAATAGTTGTATACGATGTATAATGTAAGTAAATTATCTGCACAGTCAGTGAGATGTCTATTTCTTTCTGGATATGTATTTATGCTGTATTTAAAAAAAAAAAACTACACTATACGTTTAACGTACACATAGTTTTCTAAAGAAAAAATAATAAAGCATACAGTAAATACAGAATAGTTTGCCATCAGACCTGCTGGGCTGAAGGATGGCTGCATGCCAGTCATGTTTACATACAGTAAGTGCACCCAGAAAGCCTCTCAGGTATTGTAACGTGTAGCTTGACTGGCTGAGATGGAAAAGGTAGTGGGTTGCGAAATGATTTGTAGGTAATGTAGCATGTAGGCAATACAAACTATGTACAGTGTTTCAGGTCTGAATCTGATGCTGAGATCCGGGTAAGGGTGCTTAAACAGTAGTTCTGTGTAACAATGCCATCAGTGGATTAGAATGTAATCCAATACAACTATGTAGGATGCAATAGTCAACGCAAAATACAAACTTTCCCGCTGTAGTATACTGTGTAGACAATTACTGAAACCTAATTGTAAATAGCCCAACCTCTGTATGTACAGTACTTTTTAAAAAAGTTGGCTCTTAGTCTATGGATGGCTGGTTTGGTGGGTCAGTAAATTGACATGTCATGGAACACGCATTCAGTAGTGGAGCATGTCTGGGTAAACACTGCCGCCAACCTCTAACTCTGATCACAAAGTACTCAGCCCAACACCGCAGCTTTCAGCACCTGTCTGAAATTGTCAGAGCAAGAGCCCTTGACCCACCGCAGCTGTGGAAACTCGCTCTAGTTCATAATAATTTTAAAATTATTTTTGAAACGTGACCAGGTCAATCCCATACCTCTTTTTCTGTTGAAGTACTAGGGCTGGGAGGTGCTTTTGGTCTGACGTCAGGAATTGGACGAGTCTCTGCTGGTTGAGGTTCCTCTCCTCTCCCTCCCTCTCTGTATGTGCAGTGAGTGAGAGGGGAAGTCACTACTAGCAGCAGCAGAGGCAGCGTGCCTGCTCCAGTAAATGCCATACCCTCTGTTCCCATTTACACACACACCTACATATACATAAACACATAACACTACACATTCACAACTCCGGTTCTTTGGCTTCACGATTCTTCAGTTCTCCTGTTCATCATATCCTTGATCCTGAACCCAGTGGCAGTGGTCAAAAATACAACATCGCGCATCTGCTGCTTTTTGTATAATTTCTCTCCTCTTCTGAATGACGGGCGGACGGTTTGACTTCGACGATGGTGGCACATACTGCGGCGGCTGGGAAGATGGGAAAGCCCACGGGCACGGCATCTGCACCGGCCCCAAGGGCCAGGGCGAGTACGCCGGGTCCTGGTCGCACGGCTTTGAGATAGTAGGCGTTTACACCTGGCCCAGCGGGAATATGTACGAAGGATACTGGGCACAGGGCAAAAGGCATGGGTTAGGCGTAGAGACGAAAGGAAGGTGGCTGTACCGGGGCGAGTGGAGTCACGGGTTTAAGGGTCGCTATGGGGTCCGGCAAAGCGTCAACACACCGGCCAGGTACGAGGGGACTTGGAGTAATGGGCTACAGGACGGGTATGGCATTGAGACCTATGGAGATGGCGGTATGTAGACTGTTTAAATGTTTCTCGTTACAGCTGTAGGATAATGTTTACAACGCTCAGTGTGCACGTTTTGCAAATATTGGCTTGGTCAGTGATGCTGAGCTACACATGTCTGATTTCTGAATGGTTTGCATTGCCAGATTTAAAGGAAAAAAGTATTTTGGTTTGTGGAATTTATTTCCGCATATGTCTGCTCTATACCTGTCACTGTGCCAATAAGTATGTTCAATCCAGCAGGCTACTGAGGATACATAAGTTTCAAGTTAATATTTACTAGTTGCTTAACACATCTCTGTTGAGCCATACAGCTTGGTCAAAACTTATCAAACACTGCCCGTGTATGTTTTGTTTTAAGCAGGGGCTGAAATTGAACATCATCGATTAGTATGTATATGACATCACATATGGAACCAGCACAGTTATTTTAATGAGTCTTTACCCTGGCACTGTTATTGATACATGGCTTGGAATTGGACAGGTCAGCCCAGAGCTCTTCCATAGAGGTCATAGCTAATAATAGTCACATCTGCAACACTTTAGAACCAAGCCATTTTTTAACAAGTAGAAACCTTAAGTAAATAGTGATGTGCACTTGTTTGTTTCACATCAGTACTCGAAAGCTTTTGATAATTGTATTTTGGTATAGACAGGGTCTCATACACTAGGCTATAGGAATAAGATACTTTCCCGTTTAACGTAATACTTTTGATTGCCCGCTGTGCACAAGTTGTGCACCAGGGGTTACATACATCTTTTTGGTTACTATTTATTTTATATATATATATAAACACACTAAATATTAGGCTAATTTTGCCACATTTGGCAGAGTAATAAAATACTTTATCAATGACTAGAAGGAAAAAAAATGAAATTAGACTGTACTTAGTTGTTGGATTAATATAGCAAACAATATGAATCCAATATGAAACAATTGTGTTTTCAGTATTTATGAAATGTGTGCTTGCACAATTGTTCATCCAATATACTAATGCAACTTTTTATATCGAAAATGCTTGCTGTGTTTTGGAAACCAAGTACAGTATATTGACTTCTGCTGTTTAAATAAAAGTAAATCCACAATTTTCTCACAAGATGTTGTAAAAGTAATTCACAAAATGCTTTTTAACAATCATACTAATGTATGATGATGGTGATGATGATGATGATGATGATGATGATACAATTATATAGAAAAACACCATACTGGTGTACATTACCCTGATGTGCATCAGATAGTGAGATTTAGGACTGTACAGAATGCCAGTTTGTAGCAAATTTTAATGACATCAGCAATCTAAACTGTGCAAAAGAATGTCACATATGAGTATTTAGTATATGAGAATAATGGATCAAGTTATGCATTTTTTTATAACTTTGAGGCACAAATCTGCTCAAATTGTTGCAAAGTTTTCAGTAACATTTGCTTAATTTGCATGTAATTTAAATAAAAAGAGGAATTTGATTGAATGTGGACTCTTGTGTCTTTATTAGATCTCATATATTGGTTCACACTGTCATCTTACGTGAACAAAGCCCACTGTCGCCTTATCATTTTAATTGTGCAGAATTAGTGTTCAGTAGGTTATATTTACATCATTATCTTTGCAAACATGGATACTAAATTAGCAGATGTGTGTGAACACTGTGTGCATCTAATTTTCCTGTGTGAGAGGTGTGCCCAAAGTTGCTTGGGGAGACGTGGCAAGTTTATCATCAACTATTGAGTTACAGTTATGACTTTTGCTCATTGGTGTTTCTTTGCTAGGACAAATTTTTCCCTCTGTATAGGATGAAATGAAGGCCTGAAACCAGATTGTGATTGGATGGATGCCAACTCACTTACTGTAGCAATGCTGGGATTACAATAATATCTATTGTGCAATTCACATAATACTGTTATCACCAGTTATATTTTACAAGACAATGCCACTGTAACATAATTGGAACTTATAGAATATGTGCTTGCTCAGTATTGTATGTTGAATTGTAATTGTGTTAAGTATCATTGAGTTTGATTTTCCTTTGTTGTTCTGAAAGGTACTTACCAGGGGCAGTGGACTGGAGGAATGAGACATGGATACGGTGTTCGACAGAGTGTGCCTTATGGAATGGCCACAGTTATTCGTTCACCCCTTCGAACCTCCTTAGCTTCACTTCGCAGTGAGCAGAGCAATGGCACTGTACTTCATGACATTACAGCAGACAGCCCTGCTGGAACCAGAGGAGGCTTTGTGCTCAACTTTCAGAGTGACAGCGAAGGAATGACCAGTAAGAAAAAGGGCCTGTTTAGAAGAGGCTCCTTTCTAGGTAGTTTGAAGCTTCGAAAATCTGAATCTAGAACATCTATATCAAGCAAACGCAGCTCGGTTCGGAGCGATGCAACAATGAGTCGCATTAGTTCCAGTGATGCCAACTCTACAATTAGCTTTGGGGATGGGGACTTACCTGATGATTATTTCCCGATGGAAGACCATGTTGATGCTACAACAACTGAAACATATAATGGAGAATGGAAGAATGATAAGCGGAGTGGGTTTGGCATCAGTGAGCGCTCAAATGGAATGAAGTACGAGGGAGAGTGGCTGAACAACAAGAGGCATGGATACGGGTGCACAATGTTTCCAGATGGCACAAAGGAAGAAGGAAAGTACAAAAACAATGTTTTAGTGCGTGGAATTAGGAAGCAACTTATACCCCTTAAAAATACGAAAACTAAAGAAAAAGCTGTTAGAGCTGTGGAAGGAGCACAACGGGCAGCGGCTATTGCTAGAACAAAAGTTGAAATAGCTGCTTCAAGGTAAGTAAAGTGTTACTGCTGCATAGTTTCATTTAGTGTGGCTTTCCCATGTATACTGTATACTTTCCCACAAACCAGAAGAAAAGAAAAAAAAAATCGCCTGAAGAAAATACTTTCAAGCTTTTGTAAAAAAAATAGATCATCTCAATGTAATACTAAATTGCCATTTATTATGTTTAACAGAAGAATAATTACTGATGGTATAGAAAAGGAACTCAAACTGATGGCTGTGCTTCACTGATACTGATACTGTTATTGCTGTACTAACACCAAACTAAGTATCTATATCACTAATTAATGACACTTGTGATTTACCTCAAATCTTATAATTTGTGCAGCATGCCAAAGTAAGTGCTGCAGAGCTAATGTCATACTTCTGTTGTAGGTGCATTTAGGTAGATGTTATAATTTTCAGTAGCACTCCTTATTAAATTCTGAGTGACATTTGCATTCTATAGCAATAAATCTAGAATAGTATTATATTTGACACTATACAAACAGATGGATCATGTACCTTTTAGACTGATAAATTCAGGCAATCTCGAGTACATGTATGATCTCCCTAAAAGCCGATTCCAAACTATTCAAAGTTATTCTTTGACATGCATTAAGATCTTATAAAACACTGGAGACTAAACTAGACTAATTTACTAATCTACCGTTAGCATCTTTAACCGGTATTAGAAACAGGCTTTGATGCACCTAGTGCTGAATGGTAAATGGGGAATGGGGAAGATTCTGCTGAAAACATGTTATTACACTCAACCTCTCAACCTACTTCCATTCACTTTTTTTTTATTTTTTTTTTATATATATTTGTAGGATTACATGCATTATTAATAGCTGGGACAGGACTATTGGAAATACAATTAAAAGGATCAGTGAATTCCAGCTGTCACATCTCACTCTGAAAAGCCATCATATTTGAAAAAGTTTAATATAATAATAGCTTTACAGCCTGATTCGATAATGGTGATTTTTTTTTTTTTTTTTTTTTTGTTATCTATTATCAGAGTTCATAACCATTAGTGGATTTTCAGTACACTTACTATACTAGGTTGGAAGCAACTAGTGGAAGTGATTGGCAGGATTTTTTTTATACAAGATGGGAGTGGACATGTTTACTAAAGGATTATTAAAACTATAAATATTTTGATAATCTCCATAACAAAATGATTTGTCAGCTAAGCACAACTTTAAGAAGAAAAGCCAGTCCTGCTCAATGATTATATTCAAGAACTTGATCGCAGTGATATTTTCTTCTTTTGCTTATACAATAGGTCATCTCCCATTATTATAAATTCCTAGAAAACCTGCTGCCACCTTTTTTTTTAATTATAAATTATTGAAGCATCAGGCAGGGCAAATCTATCCTAGAAAAAATGATGTGCACAACTGTTGTTTTAGGAATCAGTATGGCGAGGTCACCAGCAAAAGTGTTACCAGTACAACTTTGAATTCTTAGGGCAATATTTCGAAGCAAGTGCACAGGCAAGGGAAAATAAAAGAGGATTAAATCGCTAACACTATAAAACTAACAGGGAACTACTAACAGAACTGTTGTTCAACTGATCACTCTTGAATTTGGATTTATATTTAAGGAAGTCTAAAAGTGTGACTGTGGTCTCCTTTAAAGTCACAAAGTTTGGGAAGATTTCTTTAAGGACATGCATAACCACTCACTTTTACATTTGCCAGGATTTATTTATTCTCACTATAATAATTATTAGGCTTTTGTTTAAAAAAAAAAATACAATTAAGTATTAATATAACAGTCTTTTGACATTGTTACATAACACTGTGTAACAAATTATTATTATTTTTTTTTTTTTTTGTTCCTGGGTAGTAAGTGTTATTTCCTAATTACTTATGCCTCAAAAGTATAGAAAATGGCTATTATTCCCCACAAACTTTGCTTTTGTGACCAGGACAGTAATATTTCAAAATTTACAGTATAATCGTAAATCTCGAAAAACTACTCACTTCTAAATCTTTTGTAGTCATTTTTGTATTACTTTAGTATAAATACATGTTAATTTGGATTCATATGTTGTTTTTTTCTGACTTTATGTGAACGAAAAGGCACACATTTGCCCGTTTTCCCATTGGAAATAGTGATATTTTGAAATATCACTGTCCTGGTCACAAAAGCAAAGTTTGTGGGGAATAATAGCCATTTTCTATACTTCTGAGGCATAAGCAATTAGGAAATAACACTTACTACCCAGGAACAAAAATTGTGTTACATAGTGTAATTAAATTAAAACAAAGCCGGTTGCACCTAACAGTGAAAACTGGGAAATTGCATGTTCATTTTAAGTTTAATTTAGAGAATTAACACAAATAAAGAAATAAAAAGACATTTTGAGCATTTGCCTATATTGTTTGGTTTTGCTTTAACAACCTATAGACACATTCATGTTAAGACTGATGACTGACAGTTTTATTGAATTACACTAGAAATGACTAGTAGCAACATCAGTACAGTACTCTGATGATAATGCTTCATCTAAGCATTATTGTATGGCAGAGCCATTGCAAGCCTTGGGACTAAAGCCTCCATGGTGAACATCTGATCAATACAAAGTGTTTCACATTTTAGTCAACATGGCACAGTTTTCAGTAGATCTGTAGCAATGACTATTTTCACGGAGAGAAGATAATGGGAGTAAGGGTTCTGTCAGTGTGGTCTAAATCACAGCATAGTACAGTTAACATTTTTATAAAAGCATTTGAGTGTACACTCTAAAGTAGTGTAAATACATGTTTAAAAGCTAGTCTTTTTTATATTATAACCAATCTAATATAACATAAAGTTTTATTTAGTTTTAAAAACGTCATTTCAAATGATTAAATCACTAAAAAGAAGCCAGTCTAAACACACTGACTGTTCTTAAAAGTCATCATTCTGGAGCCCATTCTATTCTAATAATGTATTTAGCTAGTGTAGCCTCAATTAGGTAGAAGAACACTAATTGTAGGGGTAAGATAACACAGTATGCCAGCATTCTAATGGATCTGGTTCAGGTACAGCATGTACACTGTGAAATCTGCCATTGATGATTAATGAAATGCACCAGTGATTTATAAGCACATCTCTGCTGGTGCTTGTTCTTGTCTGTATTTATCTGGAACTACATGACTGTGATTCATTTACACTGTATAAAACTTGCTCAACAGGCAAGTGTGTCACTGCAGTCCAACTTTTTCCATGCTTAGTCAGCAGAATACCATTAGATCTGTAACATCACCATGCTTAGCTAAAGAAGCGACAACTGGGTTCAATGTAGATTACCACAGTTTTGTGCCAAACTGATATTATTTGAAAATGCAATTCATATACTGTAGCAGATTATACTAAAAGGGGAACAACTAGCATACTTATTGCAGTATGTACTTTTGGAAGAACCATATTTATAGGATTTTATGATCTGCCTTTTTATTTATGGGTGTTACATCAGCAGTGCTAAATAACTAACCTAAGCGAAGATAGCCTTTGGTTTTCTGAAGCCTTTTGGGGCAGGATTTCCAAAAGGTCATAAATGATAACTCCAGTGTTAATCAAGAAATCGGTGTGTAGCATTGATTTTGGCATTTGTAAGCGGTCGTTATGCATATTTCGTTATTAGGTAGTCGTTGAATGTGATTTCCGAAATGATGTTGATTTATGAAATAATGTTACTACCTTAACGAGCAGTACTTCTTGCGACTGTTTCATTTGTTTGTGTGGGAATTTAAAACCAAATCTGAGTTAATTGTCTTAATTTATCAGGAGTTAATTTGCACTTGGATAAGGAGGGTTTCAGTTAACGAAAGGCTATGACTCACCTTGAAACAGAAATTTAACAGGCTGCGGCTGAGACCCCGACGATACAGAGACTACCTAGATAATTCAATATTTGTAGTTGTGGACATATGTTAGACTTTTATATACTTTTGGTTATGAATGAGATTTTTTCACTTGTTTTATTAATTTGTAATCTTAAACCCGGACGGCGTGATCTTGAAAACCACATATGACTGGAGACATGCATGTGTTCTCTCTCTCTCTCTCTCTCTCTCTCTCTCTCTCTCTCTCTCTCTCTCTCTCTCTCTCTCTCTCTCTCTCTCTATTAAACACACACACACATACATACGTACATATCCACACGGTTTTCCATTGGTTTGTATGAAATGTCTGTGCAGATATTTTTTAAAACAAGACCTGACAGCTCCACTTTGAACTTTTTAATTATTAAACAAAATATTTACAGAATACTTAAAAACTGCTGTGACAATCATGATTCATTTATTATTAATAGCGTTATCATTAAATTATACCAAATAACATTTTTAATTTATAATGAGGGTAACCTATACTTTAAATAAAAACATGATTTAGTATAGTTTCATTATGATGCTATTAGTAATAAACAAATCATGCTGCATGGTCCTAATAGCACTTTAATAGATCTACGCAGTGTAAGTGGGTTAATTTGTAGAATAGTGAAAGTGTAATTTGATTTTCAAAAATTATCATTTCCTTACACCATCATCACATGCCCAAATCTGATCATGTAACTAAAATAATGCAATCCGGTTCTTGACTTCATGGTGTGGTACCAATAATTGCCAACAGTTCTTGGCGATTAATTCCTATATAAAAAGTGCATTGTAGTTTGTAATAATCCATTGATACGAATCTGAGAGCTTGTTCTGAGGCCTCAGAACACCTTCAGGATTAATAGCAGATCTACATCTGACAGGATGGCGGGATGCAGATAGCTTCAGCCCTTAGGGTTTCACCTGCTGAAAAATGTTAACCAAAGGGGGTAAACAGAGAGGAGTGTCTTAAAATACTTTGACACTATTTGAGCAGTGTCTGGTTAGTGGTGTAGCATGCACTTTTAAAATCGTAACAAGCAAAATCAATTCCTAGTTGCGCTACATAAGTTCACTGGAAATCGAAGGCAGGATTGACACGGCATCTGCTGGATATGTCATTGACTGTGAAAGTTGAGAGAATAACTCTTGCTGAATATGCACTGCTTAAATTTAGCAAGCATGTGCAAGAGCTAAATCTGCTTTTACTCAAACCTGCAAAAGCATTGACTGCATATCTTCCATGATTAAATTGATTTTCAGAATTTTTACAAATATATAAATACATCTGAGTAATTGTTCACCTAACAGTAGCATTAGTAAAAGTAAACACAAATGGTGTAAATCATATTTATAATTATTTGCATTATTTCTAGTAGTTTTTTTGGGCTGTTACACATCAAAAGGACTTTGATATCTGTATTTAGTATTTGGTATACTAAATTATACAGTATACAGTATGAACATGTTTTTATGCATAGTGTGCCTGTTATCCAGGCTGTGCTTTAGGTCTCATGTTAATTCTCAGCACAATGCATATTAAGTATACATTTATTGTGCTGCAGAGACAGTTTTCACTTGAGTGAAGTAAAACTGAATATTATCTTTATGGTGGTGTGTGCTGAGGAGAGACAGTTAATGGTATCTCAGTTAATGGTATGTCATTTGTGTTTAATGGGGGTGGTGGAAGACTGTTATTTAACAAATAAAAAAAGGTTTCTTTTGAAAGGCATTTTTAATTACTACAATAATGATATGTATAAAAATGATATAACTATTTATTTATTAATTTAAAATGTTATATTTTGTAATAGTTTTACTGTTTTATGGTGCAAACATTATGCCTGCTGTTCTAGTTTTGTTTGATAGATTATAGTATGAATTTTAATCAACTTTACAGGGGTTGTTACTGTGATTTATAAACTACTCCAGGATGCATCCCCTTTAAAATAAATATCCCGTAAGAAGACAAGCGAGATGAGGTGGGTTTATTTGAGATATCTTTATAAATTAGTAAGGTACAGGAAAGGAAAAGAAGCTGCTCTCACACGTGCAGCTGAGCTCCAGTGTGTCAGCAGAGAACTCTGACTAAATAAGGCAAAGCAGAGTTGGCTTATCAGCATTTGACAGGAATATAGTTCACCAACAGCTGATACAGTAGCCCATCTTTGCTGTGCTGTCGTCTGCTCTTACATTCTACCAAAATGTATGTTTATCACCTGCTATGCTGCTGACTTCACTCGGAGTTTAATTCCGCACATTCAAAATTTAACCCCTTTCAGGCGATGAGTGAACTAGCGTGTCTCTAAGAAGAGCTAGGTTACTTTTTTTTTAAGTGTTGGAACTATGTTCAAAGTTTATTTTAGAACAAGTTGTTTGTACTATTGTGAATTACAGCCTTAATGTGTTTAGTACATTTTCATTAATCATTAATATATTTTTTTAAGTTGCATATCTTCTTCCTGCCCCAAACATAACTACCTGTATAGTTGTTGGTGTTCATTTAGTGTTGTTCTCTTGCTTACCTGCAACAGTTCTCTTTACCGATTGTGACTAATAGTGTGTAAAAGGAAAAGTGAAGATCTTGTCAAATATAGACGTTTGTATTCTACTGAATCACAATACATACTATTTACTATACACTGTGATGAATTGAATTGAATGGAAAGGCAAGGCAAGGGCTTGACATGAACCGCAAACCATGTGTGTCAAAGACGAATGTCTTACCATTCATCAAAGAGAAAGCTCTATAATCGAGAGGTAAGTGCGCGTCGTATGATGATGTCAATGTTATTTACTCATCAGCTGCTAGGAGAATATTTATTCAAGTTACAGTGATGGCCAGGAATATTGCATAACCTTACATTTTAAGCCCATTCGTATGCTGAACAAAAAAATATATATATTACCTGAATATGAAAAGTAATTGAAAGACTGTAATTAGTAGATAAATGCTATAGAATCTGGTTTACTTGTGGTCTCTTGCTATATTGCCTCTAGTGCCAGGTAAAGGGCATTGCGTATTTATATTCTAAACAGCAGGCAGATGCAACACAGCTACCAAATCACTTTAAAACAGACCACACTTTATATAAACACCTCTGCAGCAGCAAAACCATTTTAATGCTTATATGAAAATATGTTCAACCTTGTGCACACAGACAGTTGTGTAACAATGTCTAGCACTACCGTTGTAGACTTGCACAGGCCACAACGTGCAGTGACAATAAAAAAATAAATTAATACCCCACTATAAAATTGCAGTGTGCATTTTTATGGCCATTGCTGAAAGGACCGTAGTTGAACTGCAGGTTATGGGAATGCTTTTTTTAATTTTTTTATGCATACTATTGTATAAGGATTTGTACGTCTGCAATATAGGGAATTTAAATCTTTGGCTCCCATTGGGATTCACTTGTTTTTACCCATACATTTGCACAGAGTACAAAGTTACCAGTCTTTTCACCCAATACCTGGCATACACAATGGGTTATTCCACATATTTGAGGATCATTATCTTACTGTATATACAATGTGGCTTTTGAGACACAGTTTCTCTGAATTTAGGCCTGGTCTCCAAGGAACGGCAGGCAGGAGTCCTCACAACTTAATATAGGTGTTCAGAATGCAAGTTATATTTGGATGATGTTCCGTCAAAGCAAGAGTGTTCTCTCTGTCTACAAAGCTCATCTTTCCATTTAAAGGACAACACACACTACGGCTAAAACTGAAAACATTTACACAAAATCAGGTGCCTTGAATGTTTTGCTTTTTATTTTTTATTTATTTGTTTTAACTAAAACTTGCTATATACAGAGATATTCATCTCTCCTTCCTTTTGTTTTTAGAAGGAGGTACAGAGGTTTGAACTGGAACTGTTCCATAACTCAGTAGATGTACAGCTATAAGCAAAAATTTTGCATCACCCTTTGTGCTAACTAATTTAAAATTAAAATAAAGTCAATTGAAACCTGCTTACATTAACATGTTGAATTACATGCTGTTTCGTAGATTTCCATATACTTAACGAAAAACTGACAAAATTTAAATATCTGACATTTCGAAATAAAACATGAGATACTGTACTACTATTATGGCTTATGGTAGACTTTTGCAATATAATTTCTTTCATTAAATGATGTTAAATAAAAGATCCAAATTATGTTCATGCAGTTTCTTTTTTTCATTATGTCTCAATCCTTAAATTCTAGGTGATGCAAAACTTTTGATCATAGCTGTAGAGCTGACTGACATATAATATGTATAATTATGTTTTAATTAAGTGCCTTGTCCAGGTAGATATGTGCTGCATTTATCACATATGATTTAAATGACTGAATAAAGTATACGCAAGCTCATAAATTCGTTCAAAAAGTATTTCCATTGCATTTGTGCACATCATTTATCGTACAGAATACATTTTTATCCACCCCTATTGAACTTATTTTTTGTTTGCTCACATGAATTAACCAAATTTTGTCTGTTTCCATCACAGTTGTCAAGCTTTTTTTGGAGCGCATAAAAAAAGTTTGATGGAAACATAGCTACTGTAGTTGCTGTTCTGTCTTGATGGCCTTGCGCTATGTTTATTCATTTTTAGAAAGAGAAACAGTGATGCAGTTTGATTGCAGTTTTCTAATGTGACAGTGAGGGGCCTTGAAATTCAGCAAAGAACAAACACTTTGCAGCATGGTGATGCAGAGTCGTTATCGGCATGAGATGGGATGTCTGTGTGGTTCATCTTGGTGTACCACGTGAAATATTTCTGGGGGTGCTCTTGCCAATAGAAGTAGAAGTGATTATAATAATACATTGAGATGCCAGTGGTGCTTTTACACAGAACATAACCCTTTACCTCGAGGGCTTCCGACCCGGGCAGATCATGCCAGTGTGAAAGGGGCTTAGGTAATTGATACCTCCCAGGACCCTCTGTTTGTTTGGAAATGTCAGGCTTGCAGCCAGCTGTATAGTTCAACTGTATTCCAAGTACAGTTTGAAGACATTGCCGTCAATGGCTCGCATTTTGGGAAACCAGCCTTCAATTCATTAGTGTTGGTACCTTACTGTACTGGTTATAAAGTAAGTAGGCTACTTAGAAATGATGCAAATGAAACTTGACAGATGGATAATCTAAACAATAGGCAACATAATTCCAGAACTAGCACCATTAGTCATAAAAGGCCAATGTGTGTATGTCTTATTAACTTCTTAATATGAGTATCTTCTCATAGAAGAATTCCATCACTGATAAGATGGCATCCTTTAAATCAGTTAGGAACTTTTTTTTTCCACTATAGCACTTAAAGTGAATTCTAAGGTCTCTTTTTCAAATATGTAAACGACGTCAGACTCAAAATGTTGGCACCCTTTAGCCTTATACAAATCTGCTGTTTTTTTTTTTTTTTTTTTTAGTATTTATTAACCAACTCCATTAATCCAATCATTAAAGATTCTAAAAATACAGTTGAAAGAGGTACACATAACAGTAGGTTTTATATATTTTAGGGCAATATATTGTTAAAATATACTCATGTGAGTATTAGAATACCTTCAGTTTGAGAAGTTGCTTTTAAAAAGCATGAACAATGAATGTATATTTTCTCTGAATTGTGTTTACTGCTGTTGCATTGAGGTTTGGGGCTGCCTTTAAAGCATTAAAGCTACTGCTGTTCTGCAAATATCAAATCTGTTGCCAGGAGATTAGTTTCTTTTTTTGCAGGTTTTTTTTTTTTTTTTTTTAAATCAGATGCTACTAGCTATATAGCTGTAAGATGTATAAATGAAAACTTGGTGTGTGTTTTTTTTTTTTTTTTTTTTCAACAGTATAGTGCTAGGCTATACACTGTTAATGTAATGCATACTGTACTTTGGCAGCGATCCTTTCATGTTTCATTGTGGAAGCTGACTTAATTTGTTACACAGCCCAGATGATGTGTTCAACTGCTTGCCCATCCCCCAGTATAGTTATTACTAGACAGTTGCCATGGTGATACTCTGGTTTTTCCACATCAGCTAAGTAGCTGCAAGCAAGTCACAATGTTTATTCTAAACTGCTTGTGTTCTCTTTAAATTTAAGACCAGCTCAAATAGGAAAATGGGCAAAACCTTAAGCAATTCCAATTAAAATTTGTTTGTAAATGAGCAATTAACACCTAAAGGAGTCACTTACAATTATTCATTCTTACAGTGTATATCCTTGCATTTCATTGAACGGATGAGTTAAGGATCTGCATTGCTGTTGATCAAAAGAAAAAATGCAAAAGCTGTGTTTATTCAGTCATTTCGGTAGACAGTGTGTGTGTGTGTGTGTGTGTATGTATGTATATATATATATATATATATATATATATATATATATATATATATATATATATATATACAGTGCCTATAGAAAGTCTACACTCCCTTGAACTTTTTTCACATTTTGTTGTGTCAGTGCCTCAGAGTTTCATGCATTTAAAGAGTTTCATGCACTTATCTACACACTGTTAAGGGGTTGAAAAACGTTTTTATTCTCAATTGGATTCAAGCCCGGGCTTTGACTGGGCCACTCTAGGACATTCACTTCCTTGTTTTTAAGCCACTGCAGTGTCGCTTTGGCTGTGTGCTTGAGGTCATTGTCCTGCTGAAAAGTGAATCTCTGTCCCAGTGTTCCTTACGGGTCCTTTTGGTTCCCGCTCTTCTGTGAGGGAAAGAGGGAATGGGCTCGCCCCCTGTTTCGGCTGCCGAGCGGGACCGAAGCAAAGCTGAAGACCGCCTCGTCTCCCAGAGGAAGCCACCGTTCTGCCTTCGAACAAACCGGTGTCGGGAGATAATTGCAAAGCAAGATGACATGTTAAATTTACATTTCCAGAAAGGTTCGGCAAAGGTGCCGGAGCGGGAAAGATAAGCTTGTCTCCCAGAGAAAGCCACCTCTCGCCACAAAAAATGCAATACATATTGAAGAAATGATAACCACGTAATAGGCCTAATTCATTTGAACAGACGAATGCTGAATAAGATGTCTGTGTTATAAAGTGCCAGCGCAGATACTGTATGAAAAGGGAGAGACAGAAACGGAAGTTAGACTGAGAAGTTGTTTACAGTTTGAACAACATTTGTACTGTATTTACTTTAGAAATACTGCATGAATCACTAGTATAGGGAATTGGGGGACATGCTGTAGGAGCATTATACCCGAGGCGCGTTATAACCGAGAGCCTTGTAGCGAGGGAGCACTGTGTTGAAGCTGGATACAAGTTTGCGATATGATATGTATATATATATCCTGACTTCAACACTTAAACTGGAGAATGCAGACTTGTAGCGATTAACACAATGGCGGAAGAAGCAAATAAATATAAATCTCATGATCATATCCCTTAACTGCGGTTATGCTGTCGGACCAGAATTAGCGTTAGAACCATTCATATTGCCTACTTACATTTTCTAAGTCAGCTCCTTAGATACATAATATAGCAGCTATGTCTAAACTAATGTGTAGGTTATGTGTATATATATATGTTTATATATATATATATATATATATATATATATATATATATATATATATATATATATATACTGTATATATATATATATATACAGTGCCTATGAATCAACTTTCCACATGTTGTTGTAGAGACAGCTGCCCAATAAATGAAGATATGTTGTACTTCGCAACTTTTGGTTCAAACAGGCGACCCAAACTTTTTTAAGTTCGGAGGTAATTGGAACCCGGTGAGAATCTACTGAAGGACGGCGACTAACACTTCCGGTGCGATTCCAAACCAGCGACATCTAGGTCTGCGCACACACACCCACAATATTCACTAGAGCAAGAGCCAAAAAATGAATTTCTCGTGACTGGTTGCAAATCTTCTCCTTGATTTACCCAGAACCACTGACTCTATTCTGTATTGCTGCAGTTCCGAAGTAATGTGTAGATTATACCAAGGTACTGTGTTTCTAACTTTCAATGTCGGAACAGAGGGTCTCCTTGGCATGGATGACCATCGCTTGCATTATACTTATTACCTTTAATAATAGCCTGGTCACAATGACAGACTTAGTTGTACTCTGGTAATCCTATGTGACCGCTACACATTACTATTAAAAAATATACATGTGTGAACGCATGATACGTAATAGGCCTAATATTACTTTTGTTACTTATATAATAAATTCCTGATTTACTTTTACATGATATAATGGTGTTACATATATGTGACATCACTTTTACTTATATCTTTAAACATTTCTAAAAATCTGACGTTACCGCTTCCCAATGAATTTGTTCATGATTTAAATGTATATAGAATATACTAATATCATTGGATAAAACTACAGCTGCCCACAAGATGTACACTGTTGGATCCTTCCTCAGGGAAGCAAACTTATCTATAGGTTTTTGACGGCATGACAACTGCTTGTTATTGTTTATATTCAAATCCATGATTTATTCTTACATGATGTAATGGTGTTCTATATGTGACATCACTTTTACTTATATCCCTAATAAGTAAAGGCAATGGCTCGTTATCTATATATATATATATATAATACAATATATATATTATATATATATATATTATATATATATATATATATATATATATATATATATATGCTTTTCCGTTTGTTTATTTGATTTATTAATATGGAAATAAGCATTTTCTTTCCTGTTCCTAAATTCTAGTTTATTAAGTATACCGTATTCTATGAAGCATCTTGCAACCGCCCCTCAGGGGGAAAACAGAGCCTACATTAACAGCTAGCATTCTGAGCCCAGACTGAAGCTGATTCTGAATTTCTGAATTCTTAGGCAAGATTGAAAAGAGTTTGTAATGGCATTGCATCATCTGGAATTCCGAATGATGAGTGTGTTTTTTTTAAAAATGCATTAAATGGACCTAAGCAAATAAATGTTTATTACTTCAAGTCGCAATGATTATGTTTTTGAGACAGTTGTTGGTGTACTTATTGTATCAAAGTTATATTTATGAAAATGTGCCATTCAGCTCCCATTTTCCAAGACCTATTTAAACTGACTTAGTGGGCTCGCTGGTGCGTTCTCATTAAATACAATCTAAAAAATCAAATACTCCTAAAACATCTAGGTCACATTCACCAAGGTTAAAACTAAAAGAGATACACAGGTCTTATCAATAGTGTTTGTTATGATAATATTACTGTAGCTATTTTATAAATAAACCAGGGAAGGAGTGCTGCTTCTAAATACACTGTGTTGCAAATAATATGTTTCTACCTGCATACCATACTTTTTTGTTTTGTTTTTATTAATATAACCAACATGTGTGAGGTACAGCATATCAGTCCCAGTTTTGCTGCTCAAAAACATGTCACGCCCTTGCTCAAGTCTACACACAGACCATGTTATTTACAAACCAGTGTTATCTTGAATACAATGAAAAGGACTTTGACTAGAATGTATTTATATGTTTATAGCATGCAGTTGATAAGATTTATCTTTACAATGTTTGTCTGAATCTGCTACCCTTTAGAACTACTGTATATATTATAACCAGGTTTTGGATTAACTATCAACTATGTACTATAACATAATAAAAGCTTTGGAAAGAGTAGTAAAGTTAACCATACTCAAGGACAGTAAATGCATAGAATAACCATGAGGAGTTTCAGAATCACTGCAGATCTGCCATGGTAAGCTTTTATTATGAACAGGGTAAATATTCACTTTTAATTAGAACATAATACAAACTGGGTTAAAACAGAAGACAGACTCAAACAAAAGTCATATAGTCAAGATAACTGGGCTTTTTTTTAATGACCTTAATGGATTTACAAATACTTTAGCCATTTAACGCTATATAAACCCTGATGGATGGTTTATTTACCCTTTATTAACGTCATTAAGTGCAGTGAAACTAGGTCTCAAAAAAGTTTTTATTTTTTAGGCGGGCAATTTAAAATCTGTTGTTGTTAGATAGTTTAAATCAACCACTATTTTTTTTTTTTTTTTTTTTAATTATTATTTATTTATTTGTTTTTCTGAAGAACAATTGTTTTGTGGTTTTAAATATGCTGTAAACTTTGTTTTCCTAATTTAAAAGTACATTCATGGAATTGTCTCATCTCCCGAGATAGCACTTAGGGGTGTAAATAGTTTAGAGTTTAAACATTTTAATTTTGCTTAATCGTTTAAACTTTGTCAAAAATGAGCATGTCAGATATTAAGACGCGGGTGTATGCAAATAACGCCTACTCAGTTTTTTTTTAGTTTTTTTTTATTACTTCCTGCCATTGTCACATGGCATCATTGTCATCGGATATTCTAGGACTGAGGCTCGAGCGATGTTAACATTTTTTTTTTTTTTTTTTTTAACAGGAGATTGCTTCCATTTATTGTTTTCTTTTTTGTCTTATTTTTTTTTTCTACTGCTGCCAGTCAGATAAGTACAAACTATTGCTATTAGTAATTTATTTATTTATTTATTTATTTTTAAATGGAATATTGATTCTCTAAAATAACATAATACTGTACTTGGAATAAAGTCAGTTTGGTGTGAACATAACTAGTTCTTGTCTCTTATTACAGTAAGTAGGATAAATGATTGATTTGGATTTTAGCACTGTTTGAATAATTGGACTGCATAACATTTCTGTAATAATGCAATTAATGCTCGCCCTGTAATCAAAACAGACCATTATTGTACCACCAATGCTATTTTTTTTTTTATATTGCTTCACTGTTTTTATACATTTATTTATATATGGTGCTTAATTTAGTAATTTATTTAAATTTAGTTATTTTTTTTTATGCCAAACAACTTAATGGGCTTTTAAATGGGCCAAGCCTTCATTTTTTATGTACCACAACGTACAAACGAGATAGCAACATGTTAATAAGAAACTAATCTTTATTAAAGTTATAATGAAAAGTAATGCATTTTGCTGGACACTATTACAATCGTTATGACGAGTACTGTAAAAAAAAAAAAAAAAAAAAAAACGGTGTATAAGTTGCAAAGGTGTATAAGTCGCGCCCCTCCCCTTTTTTGAGACAACAATTTCAGGAAAAAGCCTATAGGTCACACCGGAGTATATGTCGCTCCCCCCTTTTTAGGACCCCCTAAAAATAGACTTATAGAAAGGTTGTTACAGTAACTTTATTTAAATTAATAAAGATGAGTCGCTTCCACATTTAAGTGAAAAAGTAAGACTTACGATTTAAAAGCCCATTTAGTGGTTTCACAAAAGAAAAAAAAACGTAAATTAAACCAATTTTACTATTAACGCGTTTCTCATTTGTGATTGAGATACGCAAATGGATTAACAGGTATCACTTGCATTTAAGGAGAGTAGAAAAGCCAATGTAAAATACCAATTTATAAACATATAAGCGGTAATTTATAGAAAGCTGTTTATTTTAAAATGCTAAGAGCCCTTTCAGCTACATGCTTCAGCATACTACTCCACTTACACAGTGTCTTTTAAAGCGTTTATTAAATTAAACCCATAGTAGCAGCAACATAAGTAATCAGTCGTAAAATACAGTCAATTCTTGTTAAAACATATTTCAAGGGACCAGCAAAAAAATTATATTATCAGTAATTTGTATTATCAGGAGCCTAAGCCAAACACATTCTGTCAGTTTTATTGAAGTTACAGTAACACTGAAATCAAATTTAAATTACAGAACAATGAAAACCATTATACATCTAAAAGTACTGTGCAGTTTATAAAGAATACCTTGCAAATTATCAGGCTGTGTCTTGTCCTGGTTTAATTCTTATCATTATGTCAAAATTGAGGACGATTCCTCTGCTATATCTGAAGTTACACGTGGTGACCACAAGGTTCTGTTACTGGACACATTCTGTTTTCCTTATATATGCTGCCTCTGGGTGCTGTTGTCTGTAGACATGAAGTAAACTTTCATCGCTAGGCTAGGGATCTTTGAAGCCAGGTGATACCTCAACTGGAAATGTTCTAACTGCCTGTCTTGCTGACATTCAACAATGGATGTCTGAAAATGTCTTAATGTTAAACCCAGATGAAACAGAGGTTATGTTCTTGGGATCAAAAAGTCAAATAAATAGACTGTTATTAGAGTGGACAGCTTCCCTTTTGAGCTGAAGACTGCAATGCGAAATATGGGTCTAATTCTTGACCCAGATCTTTCATTCAAACCTCACATTGGGAGTGTAAACAAAGTGTTGTTTTTCCATCTAAGGAATATTGCTGAATTAAGACGCTCGCTTTCACAACATGATGCTGAGAGACTGATTCATGCTTTTGTATCATCCAGAATTGATTACTGCAATGCCCTGATTACTGGTGTTCAAAGTTATGTCTTATCCCGATCGTTGCTTGTGCACAATGCAGCTGCTATGGTCTTAACAAAAACAAAAAAAATACGACCACATCACGTCTATCTTAGCATCCCCACACTGGCTTCCTGTTCGGCTCAGGATTGATTTTAAGGTCCTGCTAATAACCTACAAAACCATAAATACTTCAGTCTCATCTTATTTGAGTGGCTTGTTGATTCGATGTGTTCCTAGACAACCACTCCAATCACAGGATGCAGGATTATTAAATTAAACATCAAAACTGACTTTGAACGATTAATAAACTGCACAATTTGGATTGATTATTATAGTATAAGACTTCACGTTTTCTTTATGATCACTCATAAAAGTTACTTCTGCATCTCAGCCACTTTCAATTCCAGCAGTGCAAAAACCTCGAGACCCACCCTCCTGTAAAGCTCCCATTATGCATACAAAACGGTGTCACGAACAAAAACATACAGGGAGCGTAGCATATCAGAACTCTTTGTTATAAATGCTTATCAAAGCGAGTGTTTAAATATTGTAAATTCATAAATACAACTATTTGCATTTTCTTTACACATGTATCAATCACCTTAGTAATGACATTTCGTTCTGCAAGAAAAAAGTGGCGGATTTTATATGATATAAATATAGGGTCAGTCGATGTGAGATCAATCACCCTCGAAACCGAAGCAAAGGTTCATGGATGTTGATATAAATGTGTATTTATAAGTGAGCTCCCCAAAGTTATTGTATTGTTTTACTGGGACTTTCACTTGTATGGATCTGTTATTGTTGACTCATTTTTTTATTTTAGTTTAGTCACAAAGGTTAATAAATTACATTTTTTTTTAAAATAATAAACAAAAATGTTTCATATTTACTATTTCTTGTATTACGTTTCATTTAATATTATTACATGAAACGTAATACAAAAAAAAAAAAACAGCAACCAGAAACAAAAGATTACAAAAATAATTGTAATTATTAATTACAGACAATTATTTGTATATTTTGTTTCATGTTTGCCATTCTTTCTTGTATTACATTATATTTAATGATTTAATAAACTTCCAGCCATATTATTATTATTATTATTATTATTAAAATTATGTTCTGTTATGCAGCATTATCAACCCTAGAGAGTTAGGGATTCAAAAGAGCTTAAGGGAAGATTTCAGCAGTTGAGAGCAAGAGAGTGCTTTGTCAGAGTGTGTGTGCTTTTCTTCTTTATTTAAAAATGGTTTCTGTAGCGGTATTGTTTATCTATGGGTTATGCTGCTTTAGTAGTGACTTCAATATAATGCATACTGTATGTTTTGTAAGTTTGAAAGTGCTGTTGAAAAAACGTTATTTAAGTTTTATTGTAGTTTTATTGTAAAGAAAAAACATTTATATCAGGAAACTCTTTGTGACTTTTTTCCCCTAAGAATGATGTTATTAGAATAATCGATAATCGCAATCGGAATTATTTTCAAATATCAAATCGATAATCAAATCGATTTGTAAAAGTGATAATCGCTCATCAATACTGTTTATCTTAAAAATGACTTGTCTGCACCTTTTATTGTTTTGTTACTGTTTTATTGTATTAACTTTGTATTTCCTGTTTCCTGCTGGATTTTGTTCTGCAGCAACATATTTCCTTTTCTTGTAAGATGGTGTATTATCCATGGCTTTCAAAACCTCTACTTTTGTCTGCAAGGATAGTGCACGTCTTTGCACTGCTTTATGGAAATGGCATGATGCATGAGCACTAGGTCAACTAGAAATGCACCACAGGATCTATAGTCTCAACACAGCGCTAAAATACAGAATAGAAGGGCTAAACTAGATGCAGTTTAATACATTTCCCAAAACCCTTTACACGCAGCTGTTCGGACTACGGCAATTCATTTTATTGAAAATGTTCTTCCCTGGGGGAGCTCCAAAATATTTTGCACTAACAGGAAATTCGTTTTAAGTGAATTCATATTATAAGATGTAATTTACAATAAGCGACTGCTATATTTGGTCCGGACCATGTAGAAATTACGTAGTATCAGGACAGTCATCTAATATGAGTTTGTTTTAATGAGAATAGACTCTGTACTATTAACAAGGTCATCTGTCATGGAAAAATGATTTTGAATTATGCCAGTAGGTGAGGATCTAAGTGAGGTAGCTATGAAAGCATTACATCTTCATGGGTCAAACTCATATTCATAAAATATTAGCATGAATGTTAAGACTTGGAATTCAATATAAACATGCATGTTTATAAATACAGTCGCATGCTACTTCATCCCATGCTACTTCATATAACTAGCTATCAAGGAATGCTGAGGCAGACACTTTTAAACATGTATCTGTGTCTTTTGAGTTTACCAGAAACTAACGTTGACTGGCTAACCAGTCTATATTCTACACTCCCTGTGTTTTTGTATTGTATTGCAGCATACTGACTATGACATTCCAGTTCATAATTAAACAGACTCTTAGGGCTTGTTTTGATATAAGAGGTACATACATGCAGTGCAAATACCAATATGCCTATGTGCAAGTCTCTGGAAGCGAACTACAGCCTCGACAATGCACAAGCTTAATTAGGTACTGTTTTATAACTAGGACTTACGTTTTTCTGTGTTTTATTGTTTCTGTTATTCTGTATTTGTGGACTTCTTTTAGGTGGGACTTTGGTATAAAGAGACTGACCTGTTATTTCTGGTATTTACCACTCGAATAACTACACAGACAGTACACACAGTGCTTCCATCAGGTAAACGCCAGCTTAAACAATGGAGAAAAGTGAGCACAGAATAAGAAGTAAATATCAAGTTTTATCTGTGTTTAGCTGTAAAACTAAAATTAGAAATGCAAGAAAAAACTCAATTTGTAAGAAAAAAGCCAACATTTGTAATTCTGAAGCAGTTTTTTTTTTTTTTTTTTTTTTTTTTTGACACAATAGTGTTTGGCAGTCATTTGTAATTTTAGTTTGGGTGAGTTACCTGTTTATGTCTAGAATGTTGACAGTTGGTATGTGCTTAACATAACATTGTATTAAAATTAGTCATTTGTTATCCCCAGTGCGAAGTACTCTACCTCAGAAGAGCATGTGCAACTCTGTTTTATTTGCTAACAGCGACCATTCAGCTTATAGCTGATTACAATGTATACTATGCATACAATTTTATTTGCTTTTAGCACCTACGTGTACAGTTTTGCTGTTGGGTGTAAGATTTACATTAGTTCTATTATTTACTTGTTTGTTTATTTGTTTAAACGTATGCTGGAAACATTTTAAAAATATCTTATAATAAATAAGCCACTTAATGAATTGTTTCTGGAACACTGAATATGATATACATTTGGATGTTACCAATCATTGAGTTTGTTGGGAAACTTTTACAGAAGTAATATTAATTTTCACTGTTCTGTTTCAGTTTACACAGTAGGAAAAGGCAGACAACATATTTAGTTCAGATTGATAAAGGAGCAACACATGTGCTTGGGCCAAAGCAAATATGTAAAGCAAGGTTTTAGGATTTAAAGTTGTGTTATGAATAAGGCCCAACATTATTGGCAATGTACAGGATACTGCACATAAAGAGATTACTGATTTATAAAGTGCTTATATTAGGTATCACATGGCATTATATGTATGCATAGTAATTAATGTTGCATTTCTATAAAAAAAAATGTTCTTAATTATCATGTTATTGAAGCAGGCAATTATACATTTTTGTCATTTAAATACAGTCATCAGAATATTTTCATTTTGGGTCAAATTTTAATTTCTGAAATGAGGGGGGTCTTCCAAGGTTACACATGTAAACCCACCTGAGTCAAAGAAAGAAAGAAAGAAAGAAAGAACAGACCACTGTGAAATTACAATCCTCTTCCACTGTGATTCCATGGCAATTCTGTTGTCTGCAAATGTTTCTGATAGGATTTCTTCAGGGTAGGGATGGGATGTTCCGCCACTGTTCCTGTTCAGCTGCAGCCAGCTGGCCAAGGTTGGCTGGCCGCGGTTGTCTCCTGTGGATGGCACTGGTGATTTGGTCCCACAGATGTTTTATTGGACTGGTCAGGAGAAGAACTTGACCACGTCAAGACTACATTGTTTTTTTGAAGTAGTGCAATTGTAATCACATTACTGTGTGGTTTTGCATTGTCCTGCTGGAAAATTGACACTTCTAGATATGTATCATCACGTTTTAACCCCCCTCTCCAAATTAAAGACTACCTATTGTTATTTGTAACCATTGGGTGTTATTCGGGGAGCAGGTGCAGGGGCTCCTCCCTAGTTAATTAAGCCAACTAATCATTAAGCCAATCTATCAATTATGATCCCTATTTAAGCTCTGGGTCGAACACTCATTCTCTGTCTGGTTTTGCATTTCATATGCCACGTAGCTCTCCAGACTCATAACTTAATTGTTTAAATATAAAAAGTTTCAATTTAAACCTTAAAATGGATGAATCGTCATTGATAAATCATATTTTTTACAGCTAACAAATTGTTTTGGTTGTTACCATACAGTATACTGCCCACATTGTTCTTAATTATATCATTGTGCTTTATTTTGTAACAAAAAGGTTCAACTTCCTTTGATCTTTCTGCCATCACTAATTCATCAATATCTAAAGGAGCATTTTTTGATGGTGGGACTCATGCAAATTCTAATAGAAGACAGGAGTTCTAGCTTGGTCTGTGTCACTCACATCACTACAGCAAGTGCATAAGAATTCTTGAAGGGTTCAGCCAACAGCAGTTTCGTGGGCCAAGTGTCTTGTTGGTTGCAAGCCCAGTCATTCATCTGGCTCCTGCAAATCTTGAAGTGGCATATGACAAGAGATAAGCAGCAGAGCAAGTTCACAGGAAGGTCTGAAAAGATTTTATATGTAGGCTAATATAAATTGAAGATTTGTTCATTGTTTGTGTAGGCATTTATTAGTGAATATAATTCAAAGATTACCTATGCTTCGTTATCTAAGACATTAGATTTATGCAATCTTTGTTATATTTGTTAAAAATTATCTTATTAGATTTCAAATTGTATCCCAGTGTCTGGAATACAGGCGGTACCTGTCTGTATGTCTCACTTACATTGTTACTAATATCTAGAGAACCAGTTATCCAGATTTTCTGCAATTTGTGAATGGCATGCTTATTTAGCAACAAAAGATATTTAGTCTCAGAATCTAGGGACGAAGGAACCTGTCTGTTTGTGTGTCAAACATACATTTTTACATACTGTACAGTGGATGTAGGTCATTGTGATCTACTTTTGTATGACATAATGCTCTGTTATGCCATATTTTAATCTGAGGTAGAGAGGTGTCCTTTCAAACACAAACACTAGACGGATGTGCGGTAGTTATTTTAAATAAAGTGACAAGTTGAATGTAATTTATGCAATGGACAATGCACAGTCTTGTCCATTGTTTAATATTAACAAAGATTATTCTGAGGCAACTGCTTGTAGTTTTTTGGGGTTTTTTTTTCTTAATAAATATTGCAAGACCTATTTGTTTCTATCTGTAATCTCTCATCCTCCCCTAGATTTATATTGTGATCAATTTATCTGAAGCACCATGCATAATGGTGTAACTATGGGAACATTAACAGATGGGGACCCTGAAATAATCAAGACATTTTGTTCAGTCTGAGAGAAGTGTGTCTCTTTTGACACAGAACCATATTTCTATTCATTCTTTTTGTATTCAAATAGTTTTTTCATGCTTTATGTAAAGAGTATTATGCATGATACTGTGAAATGGTTTATATAGATAAATGTAGTAGCAAGATTGCTGCCACCTGGTATGCAAAATACACTATTATACAGGTTAATGTTAACATTCTAAATAACACCAGTTTTATTCTTGACAGAAAATATCCCTGGACCACCCCCACCCCCACCCCCCCTGAAGAATATTTAGTTCAGAAAATGCTCACAGAGTGAGGCCAGGACAGGAGTATTCCAAAAAGGGACCACTTGTGGTGATGAAATTTAAGAACTTAGAACTAAAATTAGAGCCTAGATGAATCCTGGAGTCGTTTGAAATGCATTAAATGTTGGAAATAAGGCATTCAAAATTGCAGTTGGTTTCAGGATGGAAAAACCAAATATTTAGTGCACTGTTCAATGTATATCACAGACAGGTTATTCATGAGAATAAGGGAAATGTTACAAATGACTTAATGACATGTGACATAGACTTCTAGTGGAAACCTGTATCAGAGCATGAGCATCAAGTAGATTATGTTAAGAGAGGCTAATTTGTCACTTAATAAAATAAAACAGGATGTCTCAAAGTACAAGCCCTAGTTGAAGATCACAGCTGAATTATAAAGTACTTCACCAGTAAATGAAGATATTTAAAAAATAAAAACTGTTTTGTGGAAAGAGATTTCTGAACTAGACATTATCCAGTAGCTATACTAGCTGGGTATACAGTATATGTATATTCAATGATCAACTTATACAGAATGCATTAGAATTTCACATGTTTGCTGTCACAGGAATGTATTAGAGAGACTGAGTTTGAGCGAATAGCAGCATAGAAATAATATAGCTCATATGTAAATCAGATCTCAATTATTTATTGAATTCACAAATGATGTAACAAAATCTGTTTTTCCAATATGCCCCCTTCACTCTGCCAGCACACTGAAATTCTAGGCACCCTTCCTCTTCCTGTCCTGCAGATTGTTCCCCAGATTAAACAGAGAAGCTTGCTGTATGCCCTTCCATATGGAAACCCTTGCAAGGTTATATCACTTCCTTCTATTACTTACTTACTATAGACTTTGGCCTATTTTTATACACCTGCAGGTAGGTGTTTCCCCTCCTGACTCTAATTATAAACCCCAGTGCATTCTGGGAAATATAGTCCTGTATCACACCCTGTATATATAGTGTATTTAACACTTGCCGAGATACTCAAGTACATAAGAACTATAATGCAATGTGTCTCATACACTGTGCAGCTATTTATTATGCAATTGAACAACATCCTCAGCTTTATCTATGGGTAGTTTCTCAGGCTCATAACTAAAACTAATTTTTGTATCGAATTGACCAAAATGAAACTAGAATTTTCATATGAATATCCATATGAATGCAAAGAAACTGAAAAAAATAATTGTGTGTTTAGGATGACCATATTGAAATACATTTCTCAATGTATTTATTTTTTACAGTTTTTTATTCAGTGTACATTAATGCATTGAAAAGTGACTACCCCATCATTTCTATATAATTTGTCTGGTTTTCTAGATGGACTAGAAATATTTATTTTGATTACTGATTTTTTGAAGGGAATTAATCAGGTCAAACCCATAGTTTACTGATAAAAATGTTTGTAAGTGTTTCTCCAATTTAATTCACTATAATGATATAACCATTAGACTATTTAGTATTCAGTATAGGTTCCAGTTTAAAAGCAGGTTGAGTTTGCAGTCTTGCGCTGCTTAATATGTTTCATTTGATAAAAAAAAAACCAAAATAAAACAAAAAAAACTCTGTTAGTGAAAAGATTTTAAAAAGTAGACCCACCTCCCGTCTGTAAGATAACAGGATAAAAATGTAGTGCAGTCTTATTTTGGGGTGTAATCTTTTTTTGTGTGACACTAGGGGTTCTGAAGGAATGCATGATAATTCCTCAATGACAACTACCTCTAATTCTGTCAAGGAAGTTGGGGAGCAAAGTCTGTTTTCCAGAAATCCTGTGCACTTTTATTCCTGGTGAAACACCATTTCTGTTTTTTCCATGTTACTATAGTTCTGGTGTTATAAACATCTTGTACACACACTTCTGTTTAAATAGACTGTCCTTCATGCTCATTTGCACATTGTGCCACTGAGATGTATTTTGTAACATTTAAATGCTGCATTGTTTGGTGATTGACAATACACCAGATCTGACTTTGATAGTAGTAGATGGTCAGGTACTTTGTTAATGTACTTTATCCAACATTGAACAAACTGATGGTTTACCTTTAGATCAGTATAGGGAATTATAAAACACCAGTACTGCAAACAGCATTGATTTAGAAATGATTTATGCTGGATAACAGTGATGACAAACTGGCAGATTTCTGCCTAATTATAGCTGATTAGATACATTTTGTTCTTTAATGTGGTGTTTATATAAGGTACTTGCATTGGAGATGCTATTGCCTGGTACATGACCTTCTAAAGACAAGGACATCTACGAATTAAGCATGTATCTCTTAAACATTGTTAAAAGTTTGAGAAAATGCTTCAAATAGTGATATTTTGTAGCGGCACATAAAAACTGTGCATTAGTTTGCAGTGCAAGCTCAGTTCTGTAATACTTTTCCTGACAGTATAAAAATTTTTTTTAATTACTGGTAACCCAGATAAAGTACTGTTCTCGGTGCATGAACATATTATACAACCCAGTGACCCTTCTGAGGAAATGTTTTTTTTTATTTCTTTTTTTAGTATTTAGTACCCTCTCTCTCCTCAGTTGTATTTCCTTCCCTATGGAAACGTGTGTTTTTAACAGTTTCTTACTACGTTAAGGGGAATTGGAGTCACAGCAGGTACACCCTGTCAATGCCTCCCCAGCTACACAAGCTTAACTGGTGTGGGGTATCATCTCAAGTTCTATTGCTCTGGCAGTACTGGACTAGAGTATGTGCTGTAGGATCTAGGCAGGCATAGTGCTGCACTGTCCCCAAAGATATTAAGAGTAGTTTGAACGTGACTGTGGAGCAGTATTTATTTTTACAGTACTGCGATTCTAAAAAGTAACCTAGTAATAAAATCTGAGTATTTTCATGTTCTAAAAATTGTCTAAAACTAAAAGTTTTCTTTGTCTAGTTTCATTATTAGGTTGTATTAACTGCTACTGTATATTGTATAATTAAGTGTTCAATATTTATTTTTAATCGATTATCATTTTCAGTTTTTATTCTCCTGTATCTTAATTCAGTCCACAAATACTGCTCCACATTTCTCTTTATTCATATTTTATCCAAATATTTTTTTTCACAGCTAAAAGCCCAATTAAATTGGGCCCTAGTAACAGTGCAGATACAAGTCTAGTTTGGATAACTCCATTCAAAACTGCAGATTGTTCTAGCAATATAATAAAGATAACGTGTCTCTAAAGAGCAGACAGTTACTTAATCTAATGTACTAATATGTCCATTTTTTTATTTTTTATTTACCTAACCCTGATTAGCACTGATCTTGAACTGCCTGATGTTCCTTTAGATTACGGCTGGCTTCTCAGCCAAGTCCATGCATACAGGGAACTGAAAAAGGTGAAAAAGGTGCCAAACTCATTATTAAAAGCTAAAATAGACTTCATTGTTTCACATGTTAAAAACAAAAGAAAATGTGAGGAACAGTGGCTCCAGGTGTGTGTGTGTACATTTGTCATCAAAAGTTTCCGTATCCCAATGTAGGGAAATTTCCATACATTGGGGAATGTAAGCTTTTGATGACAACTGTATTTGTATACGTATACCTACACTGCACACACACACACACACACAAAGACTGTACACAAGTATTAAATACCTCAACAGTTCCTGGTAAAGACGTTTTACAAGCTCAACTTCCTCAAAGCTTTCAGCTTGTGTTGGATTCCTCAGCCTACCTGAGGTCAAAAGTCCTGCTTACAGCGCTTTTTCTTTGAGGAAGGTCCCGTTTAGGAACAAAACATCAGATTTTTTATTTTTCTCTTGAAATGATTACTTTTTCTTTTGTTTTTAACATGAAAAACAATGAAACATATTTTAGCTTTTAATAACGAGTGTGGCTCCCTTTTCATTGCTTGTTATTATTATTATTATTATTATTATTATTATTATTATTATTATTATTATTATTATTATTTTCGTTACCATGCAACGGTGATTGATTACGATGTGATGTCATTACGTATGTCCGTACTAAATTGGTATATTATGAACAATATACAATTGTATATGACAACATATAATATTATATGAACATAAGAAAGTTTACAAACAAGAGGAGGCCATTCGGCTCGTTTGGTTGTTGAACCATGAACGATGCTTACAATGAAAGATGTGCATCGCACCACACCGCAGAAATGGAATCAAACCTACCATGCAGTGTGCCCACTCCTCCACGCATTTTGCCGGGTCCAGAACTCAATCTCCTGCTGATCATCGTTTAGCCTAGGGTTTTTCTCGACCGTGACAAGGTCGCTATGTCTCGCAGTAGGTTCCAGGCTGCAAGGCTCAAAATCATTGCTAAGAAGTGGCAACTCATCAGATTCTCGGTCAAAATCCACACTCTGTTGATTCCTTGCCATGATTGTACAACAATGTTGGCCCACCACTACGTCACTTCCAGTCTAATCCATCTTTTCAGGAAGCGTGAACAAATGCCTCACAAAATTCATAATATCTCTGTTATTTTTTTTTATTTTTAAACCATTTTTTTTCACCACTTTAAAAATGTTTTGTTTCTCTTGTTATAAGTATTTATAAGTATTTGAAAGAAAACTTAATATATGTTCTTTAAAATCAAAGTGGTATAATAGTGAATATTTTATTCTTTGCATTTACAAAAAGACATCTTCCTGGTTACCAAGGAATGTACAATACAGTGAACATTGTAATAAACATGCAGAGGAGAATCAGCCTAAGACTGATGTTTTTAAGCATAGAAAATGGCTCACCACCTATATTCTCATAAACTGTGTTTCTGCTTTGTTCAGAACCGCACATGCAAGGGCTAAGGGAGACGCTGCAGACCAGGCAGCCCAGGCTGCCTGCCAGGAATCTGATCTTGCAAGAGCCGTTGCCAGGGAACTTTCTCCAAGCTTCCACCAGCCAGGTAACCAAACATCTCCCAAATTAGCAGGCCTGTCATGCAGAATAATATATGATTTTCCATCATAATAGGTCATTTATCTGTAAACAGAAGAGGCCAAGCTCAGGATACTTAAAGACAGGAAATATACTATATTAAAACATGCGTAGTCTGAGATATTGTTAATTGATATAAAATGTTTTTGCTGTCTTTTTTTGTTGCTTTTTAATGGTAGTCTGTGTTATTAAACATGTATTCATTTTTTATGTTCCATAATGATTTCCATTACATGAGAGTAGATGTTAAAACTTTATGCTGATTTGAACATGGCTCTTGCCAAGATAAGCACTAACTAAGATGTAGCTTTACAGTAAACTAATGTGATCCATCTGCATCTCCATAGTTTCTGTTTCTTTCCATTTGATGATGTAAATATCCTTATGCCTGGTATTGATGGATGAATTGTAATGCTGGCTCCAGGGATCAGCTTATTTTGCCTCCCCAGTGCATCAGCACACACAGCGGCTGCGGTGCTGCCTCCAGGAATCAACCACAGTGCGGCCTCCCCAGCGCATCAGCATGACAACTGTCTGGATTGAGCTAAGTAGGGTACATCTCTGGGGTCATCAAGTTTGCACCTTCCATCCTCAGTGTTTCGTCGACTAGCCCACAACACCTCAAGAGGGCTTGACAGTGATTCTGGCATCCCAGCATCACCCCCTTCCATCTCCCACTCAACTCAGCCCAGCTTACTTACCTGTACATCAGCGTTGCTTGCTTTCTATTGTGCTTGAGATCCCCAGCATTTCCGTTTCCGTTTCTACCACAGTCAGTTGCTGCACCTTTCTGCTGCTTCAGATAAATTCTTCACTGTGCGACACAACTCTTGGCCACTGAACCAGACATCTCTGAGAAACCAGGTTGTAGAGTGTGCTACAAATCCTCGACAACCCACCTCCACTGGGTAAACTCGGACTCTCCAACCTCGCTGTTCCGCTTCAGCAGCTAGTTGAGCATACTAAAGTTTCTTCCTCTCAAATGCCTCATCCACAGCATCATCCCATGGCACAGTTAACTATACCATATGAACAAGGCGTGGTGGTCCAGACCACAAGACAATGTCTGGTCCAAGGTTAGTGGTGGCATTCTCAGGTGGAAAAATAAGCCGTTGACCAACATCTGCCAGCATTTTCCAGTCTCTAGCAGCTTCCATTTGTCCTGGGCGAGGCTTGGTTTTAACATCTTTTCTTGGTGGTTGCTCTCCTGAATGGAAGAATACTGTCTTTTGTGTGTAATGCGTTGATGGAACTGGTGACAACTTATTGGTCAGGTTACACTTGTCTTCCAATGCTAAGGCCAAACATTGTAGCACCTGATTGTGGCACCAAGTAAACCATCCTTGGCTAAGACCCACCTTACATCCTGTCAAAATGTGCCTTAATGTTGCAGGTGATGAACACAGAGGACATGAGGGATCCTCACCCACCCAGAGGTTTAGTTTCTGTAGTGATGGGAGAACATCACATGTTAATCAGATAAGGAAACTGATCCTGCTCTGTCCATTGTCCATAGGTCTTGCCAGCCGATCTTGCATTGTTCCACACTTTCCCATCTCATCCGTTCTCCCTGCTTGCCTGGGAAATGGCCTTTATACACCTGTTCCTCTCCTCCTGCTTTTGCACCTCATTGACTACCAGCTTCCTCCGTTGAGTTGGGGTTAGTGCCTTGTGCCATGTAGGAGGAGCTGAACTGAGACCAAGACCACCTCTTCCATGCAGAACTTGCCCCATAATATCACCGATTCGAAGGGCAGCCTTAGCATCTTCCACAGCTTTCTTTGCCGACCATTTTTTCTTCCGCGTTTGTCATGTGAATCTACTAATGTCATTTCCTGACGTATGAACTGGTTAAAGCTTCCAGCTTTTCAACTGTTGTCAAGGAAACCTCGTACACAGTCAGTGGCCACAGTAGGGCTTGGCAGTAGACCAAACTGAAAGCCCCAGAGTTTCAGTTTGCCCGGTAAAGTGCTGCTGTCTATGCTCTTCAATCCTTTCACTGCTTGTTGCATAACTTCCCCCACAAGAACTGTGACCTTTAGATACATATCGTACCATCTCCCAAGACTTTTCACTGGCTTCTCAGACACTGTTGGTATTGCCTCACCATTAATGTAGAACCTTTTATCTACTACTTTACCTTTAATTATAGAGATGCTCCTTGATTTAGAGGGCTTGAATTGCATTCGTGCCCATTCAATGCTATTGGTTAATTTGCCCAATAACCGATTAGTGCAGGCTACTGTTGTAATCATAGTTGTCATGTCATCCATGTATGCTTGAATTAGTGGTAGTCACATTCCAGAAGCCAAGCACCTTCCTCCCACTACCCATTCTGATGCCCTAATGATTACTTCCATTGCCATGGTAAAACCCAGTGGAGAAATGGTACATACTGCCATTATTCCAACTTCTAGGCATTGCCATGTAATGTTGAATTCTGAAGTTGAAAAACTAAATTCCAAATCTCCAAAGTAGGCTTTCAGTAAATTTGTTATTGTCATTGGTATGCTGATAAAAATCAAATGCTGCCCAATGAATTTCATGTGACACTGAACCATATGCATTAGCCAAGTCTAGGAATGTCATATGGCACTCCTTCCTTTCCTTTTCTGCTGATTGAATTTGTTGCCAGATTACACTGATGTGTTCTAAGTATTCTGGGAAACCAGGAATGCCCGCTTTTTGTACTGAAGTGTCAATGAAGCAGTTCTTTAATAGGTAGGTTGACAATCTCTGAGCAATAATGCTGAAGAAAATCTTGCCTTTTATGTTTAATAGGGAAATAGGGCGAAACTGATTTTTTATTTTGCTATAAAAACTCCACCTGCTCAGCACCATGCTCTTGGTACAACCTGTTTTTCTCATGCCACTTTCATCAATTTCCTCAGGATTTATAGAACTCCAGAAGCACTCTTGTACACTCTGTACAGAACTCCATTAGGCCCTGGAGATGATGACACTTCTTCTTTCTTCTACTTCTTTCCACTTAGGTGCACAGTCCTCCATTTGGTATTCAGGTGGATTGATAGGTGGGATGTCTGAAGGAATTGACATAGGCTCCTGCCATTTTGAATCTGTATGTGTTTCCTCCAAATATTTCTCCAGCTCAAACTTAGATGATTTTAGTGTGCCATTTTTCTCACTGGTGAATATCTTCTTTGCAAATTTGAATGGATCTTTATAAAAGTTAGTTCTCGCATGCACTTTCTTTTTGTAGCATTTCCGTGGTCACTCAGCTCTGTGCAATGTTGCAAGCTTATCTTTTATGACCCTTTGTAACAGATTGAGTCCCTCCTTCTGACTTTGTTCTGCTCTTCGCCATTGCTTCCTCAGTTGCCTGCTTTCTCTAAATGTTCAATCTCCTGCTGCCGTGTAGACTTTCCAGGAATAGTTTGTACTTTTTCCTTCCTTTTTTCCACTCCAAACCTCTCGCTTCCATATGCACAGATGATGTCCCCAAATTTATCCAGCTTCTTTTCAACTGTTCCACTTAACCTTTCCAAAGTAAAACAGAGATCTGTGTTTACTGTGTGCCAAACAGTTTTCTCACAAGCTCCTGGCCATTTAACTCCAGGCTTGTGCCCGTTGAGGTTTTGTTCTCTCTTACGCTGGTTCATCTGACCGGGTTTGCAAGGATCATTAGGTTCATCACTAGTTGTATCCACACAAGCTGGTGACAGTGGTGCTGATATCCTGCGAACTATAGTTTGCTTCCTGTCGCTGAATTTCATTTGACTTGACTGACTTCGTAAGAAGTACTGATCAACGCAAGGCCCTTGTCCCTTCTCCCTCAAGCATTTCATTCTCCCTTGATGAATCTTCAAACCCTTGACCATTGTTGCCTAGTTCCAGACACAAACCTGGAGTTCCATGTCTTTGCTAACTGCAGATCTTGAACTAGTCTTTTGTGAAGTACTCTCTATTCTCATATCCGTTTCTGTTCCTAAGTTGTTATCCGTGTTATACAATGTTGAGTCATCTTCCGTCCCCGCTCTCGCAGACTCTGGGGGTATTTTTCTCTTTAATTTCTTAGAAGCCTTGACTGGGTGTTTCCAGCATCCTGTTTACCTTTGAAAACATAGAGTTGGATACTGCCAACAAGGGTAGCTAACCCTTGCCAGCCCCAATGCGGTCTCTTTCCTCCAGTCAACTGTCTCTCCATGCTGTCACAAGGTCTTTCCCTTGTTGCCAGCTGCACTATTCACAGCAGTCACTGGACATATCCAGATCTTCATGATTTCCATTGCATGAGAGTAGATGTTAAAACTTAATGCTGATATGATAAGCACCAACTAAGACGTAGCTTTACAGTAAACTAATGTGATCCATCTGCATCTCCATCCATTTGCGTTTCTTTCCATCTGATGATGTAGATATCCTTCTGCCTGGTGTTGATGGCTGAAGTGTAATGCTGGCTCCAGGGATCAGCTTATTTTGCCTCCCCAGCACAACAGCACACACAATGGCTGCAATGCTGGCTCCAGGGATCAACCACAATGCGTTCTCCCCAGAGCATCAGCATGACAACCGTCTGAATTGAGCTAAGTAGGGTACATCTCTGGTGTCTTCAAGTGGGCACCTTCCATCCTCAGTGTTTCGTCGACTAGCCCATGACACCTCAAGAGGGCTCGACAGTGACTCAACCCAGCTTACTTACCCTTACATCAGCATTGCTTTCTTTCTATTGTGCTTGAATCTTTCCATCTCAACCACAGCCAGTTGCTGCTCCTTTCTGCTGTTTCAGATAAGTATAACTACATAGTTTGTTTAGACAGTTGTAATACATTTCTATTTGTTTTCTATTTTTTAATATATTGGTTTTGTTGCATTGTATTATTTCACAGCTGGTGATTAATATTGACTATTTACAGGAAACTATCTTGAAAAAACCACCAAGTTTGGCATGTTAAAGCTACCTTTCAGTTATGACTTTGGAATGTCAAAGATGGCACAGTTGCCATCAAAGCAGGATTTTAGGTGCAAATGAGTCATCCATTTCTACATACTTACTGCATCTAGTAAAAATAACCATTTTGCAGAGAAATGTATTTTAGCTCAGGTCATACAGTAGTAAGGATAAAAACTACTGACTTTAAAATAGTGTGGTCAATTTTTAGATCTAAACTGCGGCAGAGGTTAATGCCATTTTTTTCTGCGATTTAGTTTGGTCTTTTATGATGTTAATAAAAGATGTTAATTATAAACCACCTCTACTTGGAGAAATCTCAAGCTATGCCACTGTTTATACACTACTGTCTTCAAATTGTGGTCTATAATTGTCTCATCCACATTTGTTTTAGCCTCCTGCATCTAGTCATATTTTGTAAACCATTAATGATTCAAACATTTAATATATTCTTTTTCTACTTTACAATCAATACACCACCATTCATTGTCCATCACCATGTTCTGTCAGAGGCGTCGTCTCCTTACAGGCCACATTTGTTTTGTAAAATTAAAATGTATTTTTATTTATACCAAATTACACGTTATGAAAGAGTAAAGGGTTATATTTCATCGGGGGGGGGGGGGGGGGGGGGGGGGTCAAGCTGCTCAGTTGACCTTCAGAAACTTGGAAGTTATTTTCAGCTGATGCCCCCACCCCAGGGGGGTGGGGTCCGTTCTTTGTTCTTACCATTTGTTAGTGTTCCCTTAAAGCAAAATGTATTAAAATACTAGCCCTACTTAAAATGTATTATTAATAATAATAATAATAATAATAATAATAATAATAAATAATAATAATAAAGGGCAACTTACAGTTGTTATAAAATATCACATTACAGATAAGAGCTGTTATAAAGTACAGTTATAAAGTAAGATCAAATTCAAATAAGAGCAAAATAAAGGATACAGTAAATAATTACATTTATGTGCGAACTTGACTAAGAGCAGTAAACTTGTAGTAAAAATGTTTGCTTATAAAAGTAAATTCCATTAAAAGCACATAAGTACTATAAATGGATAAGAATGATTTCAAATAAGAGCAATTACAAAAACCGTGAATATAGATACCTCTAAGAGTAAAATCAAGTACATGATACAGAAAATAGTTATAATTTATCAGTAGTAGAATACAGCAACATTTGGAGCAGTTCAGTACAAGTACAAGATGATGCAAGTACGAGTCGAGTTGGGTGACATAGTCATTATAGTCGAGAGTTGAGAGTTATAGATGCTGTCTGAACAGGTGTGTCTTGAGGAGGCGCAGGAAGGTGGTCAGGGACTGAGTTAGTCAACTATGTCAAGAAATATAACTCCCATTTAATGATATATTTAACCCCCCCCCCCCCCCAATAATTGAACCCAAGCTCAGAGTCTCAAAGCATTTCGTACCTTCCATGGAAGTAATTGTGCATGTCAACGAAATTTAGTTTGGCTTTATGTCAAGGGATGATCGTATTTTAGTGTTGATATACTTGAATATTATATATATATATATATATATATATATATATATATATATATATATATATATATATATATATATATATATATGGGCGTCCACAGAATTAAGTGTTTAAAAGTAGTCGGGTAATGTGGTTTTGTTGTATTGCATAATAATTCCAAGCCTCATTTACATTAAGAACTGAGAGTTAAGCTAAAATCTGATGAAAACCAATACAGTAAATGTGCCTCCATTAGGGTTTGCTGGGGAGGAGGGCGAGGCAGTAAAAATCTTATGCTGCGAGGGAGTAAATTACAAAAAAAAGTTTTGAGAGAGTAGCTCATACCCAAATGACAATGACCGCCCTCCACCCCAGAGTAGATAAGCAGGCAAAGACAGAGCCAGCGGCTGGGGACCACCGCAGGCCAGGGGTAACCGGTTCTCCGGCTGGAGACCGAGGCCGGGGCCTAAGAAAGACCCGCCCCCTCCCAAGCCCAAAGGAGACCGCCCCTGAGGAGCCCCGGCTGCCACCAAACCCCCCCACAACCAGACTGACCAACGGCAATGACCCATGACAAGGCTGCACCCTGGGTGCCATCGACAATGAGACACGGATACGCTCTACAATTCCACATAGGTCTGCCACCCTTCAAAGGTGTGCTCCTCACCACCGTCGAACCAGCAAGGGCGATACTTTTTCAACAGGCGATCACCAATCTTCAAAGGAAGAACGGCGTACGCTTGGTAAGTCCAAGCGATGCCCTCATCGGCTTTTACTCCAGGTACTTGCTGGTGCCCAAAAGGGACCAGTTAAACCTATTATGGACCTCAGGGTCCTCAACTTGTTCCTCAAACAGAGAAAGTTCAGAATGTTGACAGCACAGCGTATCATCCAGTCCGTGCAACCAGGCAACTGGTTCACATCAATCGACCTGCAAGACGCCTACTTTCATGTCCCGATCCATCCTGTGACACAGAAAATATCTGCGCTTCGCCTTTCAACGCAATGTGTGTCGATAAATCCGGTGCACTGACACAAGGTGGTGGGACTTCTTCACCTCTTATACCTCATTCTGATGTCCTGTGGTTAGTCTAAAAGACCGAGCAGTTCTAGACCACGGAACACCAGCACGTCTCCCCTGAGAAAAAGGTCTAGCAAATCCTCTCATTCTCATGACAGCAGAGAGAAAGAAGCACCAACCAAAACACCAGCAACCATTGATAAAACTTCTACAGTGACCGCACAGCCGACTCCTGCACAGGTGATGATGCCTTCAGTCACCAAGGGTATTTATTTTCAATGGATGCTGGAATTCGAAAAGTCAAGACAAGCTATGAATCTACAGTGGGCCACTGTGGAGACTTACAGTACTACAATACAAGAACGTTTTTATCTAGAAACTCAAAGTTTTGAAGAAGATGATGTCATGGACTCCGCCCCTGATGATGATGTTCCAGTGGTTGGTACTGCATGAGTTTATACTAATGCAGAAGCAGTATTAAGAATGATTTCATCCTGTCATAACCCTATGCCACAAGATGTTGAGTGTTATTATTATTATTATTATTATTATTTATTATTATTATTGTTATTATTATTATTATTATTATTATTCAAAAAGAAAAAAAAAACTTGCGAATACAGTATGCTACTGTATTGGTAAAAGAAAATAAAAAGACAAAGCAAATGACAAAAAAAGTACTACCAATAAAAAATAGCTAAATGATAATAAAAGTAATAACTACATCTAAATAATTATCCATAATTTTACACACACGAAAGAAAATATAGGGAAAGTACACTAAGAATAATTAAAATATTTAAGTTATTTAGGCATCAGATGCGTGCACACACACACACACACACACACACACACACACACACACACACACCACACACACACACACAAACACACACAGCATTCCGGAAGTATTTTTTTTAAAGCATATATAAAGTTTTTTTTTTTTTTTTTTTTTTTTTTTTAAATAAAACCTAAATAAATAAAAAAACTGTTTTAATTATTCCCAATTCTTAACTTTCAGAAGAGTTATAGGTCAGCACTTTAGGGCGTGTAGAAGGGGAGATACAGACATTTCAAATGTGTACCCCATTGAACTTGGCTGTAATGGCAGACGCAAGTTAATCATCCTGTCCCACCCACCCCAGCCCTAAACCAATTACATGGAGGCATTCACTATAATCATGGCTATGACACAATTAAAACAAACAAAAAAAAAAAAACAAGATTTCTGGTTGGACAGCTGAGATATGATATGTTTTATAATCGACATCATAGTATCGAAATTAGAGCACGTCGGCAGCAAAGGGTTAATGTAATTACCCAGGATGATGATGATTTCTTGAGCATCGTCAATGCCAAGGATAATACAGCCTTTGAAGGGTTCCCCTTCCATGAGGCAGTCTGGAGGCTTGTTCAACCAGGAGGTTGGCTGGTTTCTATAGACCTCAAAGATTCCTATTTCCATCTTCCCATACATCGAGAATACAGAAAATACCTCAGGTTTGCAAATTTTTATACCAATTCAAGGTGCTTTCCTTTGGGATCTCCACAGCCCCCTAGGTATTCACCAAGGTGATAGCAGAAGTGGCAGCACCTCTCCGGAGCATGGGCATACACGTCTACCCCTACATAGATTATTGGCTGATATGGGCTCCATCAAAGGAAAAAGCAATAGAACACAGAGACAAGACACTTCAACTTTTTCAACATCTAGGCCTGTTAGTAAACAGAGAAAAATCATTGCTGGTTCCAGCACAGTCTCACAGACAATACCACAGCCATAAAATATATAAATCACCAAGGGGGCACAGGGTCATGGAATCTGTGCTTGCTAGCCATAAAGATCTAGGACTGGTGCAGGACAAAGGACGTAAACATCGAAGCAACCTATCCAAGCAACCTATCTACCTGGAGTCGACAACAGCACGGCAGACCTAGGAAATGACATCTCACGAGTGGAAGATCCAGCCAGAAGTGTTACGAGGGTTTTCCAGAAGTTTGGTCAACCACTGGTAGACCTATTTGCTGCAACAGAGAATGCTGAGTTGGCCCTGTTTTGCTCCTGGTTTCAAGAGAAGGAAGCAATGACAACAGATGGTCTGTCCATTTCATGGCCAACCACACTGATGTATGCATTCCCTCCCATACCTCTAATCCCAGTGGTACTCTGGAAAGTGAAGAGGGACAGGGCCATTATCATTCTAGTAGCCTTTTATTGGACCAAGAGGTTTTGGTTCTTGGAGATTCTGGAACTGGCAGAAGCAGGACCTTTGCATCTACCAGTAAGGCACAATCTGAATCAGAACAAGGGGAGGATGTTGCACAACAACCCTTCATGGTTACAACTGGCTGGAGATTAAATGGCAACAATTAAGTCAAGGATTATCACAACAAGTAGTCAACATCTCATTTGAATCTAAGAAGATTTCTACTTTTTTAACCTATTCAGGGAAATAGAGAGAAATTGTTCTTTGGTGTAACGCCAAATCACTGGATCACACAAATCTCTCTCTAGCTACTTTTTTTTAACTTACCTTAGCCACATTCACAAAAGTCTGTCACCATCTTCTGTACAGCTTACTTGGTTGTTAAGAAACTTGGTTTGGCCATTCTTTAGCTCTGATTATTATAAACTTTTCTTGATCTGAATGTGAAGCACTTATAGCTAGCCAAGGCTTCTTTGAAAGAGACACTATATAAATTGAAGGTTGTTATTGTGATTAAGAATCTGGGGGTATATGGAGGCGTCTGAATCTCTAAGTTAGTCTAAACAATTAGTTAGTACTTTATGCTTTATTGTAGAAAATATGCATACAGTTGTAATCATGTTAGCTCACATTTATTGAAGTGACTTTTTAGAAATGTGACAATGAATCATAATTATACATGTTAAGATGTTGTTTGAAGACAGTGTTGTAATTATGCAATCTTAACATTATTTGGCAGTCACAGCTGTTCAGAGTCCATGCATTTATAATACTGTTTTTCTTCTGTAAATAACATATTCCTTGCTTTTAAAATGTCTAAGTGGTGGGTGTTCGTCACGTGGACAGCATTGTTCTTTCTTTCTTAAGTTCACTAAATATGTTAACACAATGACTTTCATATCAGGTTTAAAATCGTGGCCTGCATGGGGGATCAGCATCAATTCATTATTAAGCTCTTTTTAACCTATTTTATGATTAACTACAAACAATTAAAACATTTTATAGGTTACGTTTTTTAAACAACTTTCACCATGTGAGTAGTTCAAACCTTAAAATCCTTGTAAACTAATTAAACTAGTTAAACTCAGAAGAAGATGTTAATTACAAAACAGTGTCACTTGTTTTTACCTTCATATCTTAACTAAGCCTGATTCTGTTTCGCCTTATTTTTATTTCAAACAGCTGACAAATTACGTTAATTGCTCATCGCTGATCCTAATTGCATTTTATTCTCGCCTAATTTATTGTCTTGCTTTTGTTATTTTCTCCACTCATTGAACAGAGTTGTCCTGATTTTTTTTTATTTTTTTTTTTTTTTCAGCATAAAATACCCAGTATGGAGTGTGCACTAATAGCAAGCCCATCATTTAAAATCTCCAGGATTTGTAGCAAAGAAGAAAACAAATCTTAAACCTAGTTTGTAATGAGTAGTTTTCTCTTTATTAGGATGCAGAGACAGCTTAACATCTACTAATTAACATTTTGAGGGAGGTAAAGATTTGGAAAATAAAAAATGAAAAGTTGAAGCCCCAAATATAGATCACAGTATAGTGTAGGTCCAAGAGCAGCCTCAGGACCAGTACAGACCACATAATTCATCCCATCTTTTAAAGCGCTAACATTCTGTAATCTAAGAAGATAGTCAATGCCAAGATAGCAGCTGAATAAAGCTCATCAAAGCAGTACCACACAGATATGTAATTTATAAATAAGAAGGCTGTGTAATATAATCCTGGTTAACACAGTCCACTGGTGAATCTGTGTGCTTTTAGTTTCTGCCTTCATCTAGGGTATGACAGAACTACAGTTCATGCTTTAGATGCATTTAAGTGCTTTTCAAACCTATAAAGAACAATGCAGCTATGAATATTTTTTTAAGCTGTTTGTTTGGTACAATATGCCCAACACTGGCATATGAGTATCATATGTAAAGATTTAATTAACTGGGTAACTGAAATTGGCTGACAGCTGAATGCTGAATTGGAATTGACTCATGATGATCATTGCTTAGAATAGAAATTCCAGATATTAATACGGGTATTGTTTTTCATAACTAATTAATATGTAATACATAGAAGATGTGAAACTATGCCATTTTATTCAGTTCAAGTTAAATGAACACAGCACTGGTCTGTTGTTGGGTCAACACCTAAGCCTGTGCCTGGAAAAAAATGTACTTGTCAGCTGTAGAAAGCCTTTGGCTGAAATCAGTCAGAAAGAACCTTAAAGATGCATGGGACTTAAAAGAAACTAAACCTGCACCTACTGTATACAGACAGACAAATGTCTACTGAAAAGTATCCTTAACCTTCTTTAGTACTTATCAAGTCATATTCATGTCATAGTTAAGGCTCCTGAAAACCTGTTCTGCCTTATAATTTCACATTACTATACATGTATGAATGTTATGGCATTGAAATTACTGTCTATACAGATTGTATTATTATAACATCTCCAGAAAAAGAAAGTTTTTATCCAGCATGCTTATAATTTTTCCCACTGATTTTAATTCTCAAATGTAATGAAAGTATTATTATTATTATTATTATTATTATTATTATTATTATTATTGGTCTTGTGGCTTTCAAGAGAAATGCCAGGACCAACCTTTGTAAACCCAAAACAGAAAACAAGTTTAAACATGACCTAAAATTGTCAGTTTAATGATGGTTATAATGCCAAAGAAAATAAAGATCTGAGCTAGTTCTTGAAAGGGCAATTATAAGGAAAAATGACAAAACAACAGCTATTTACAATTCTCTCATCCCTTTTGACTGCAACTTGCCAAAACAAAGCAGTAGTTCTCTGTTTTAAAGCTTACAGGAATGTTTGTTGAAATGTTGAAGTTGGGTGCCATTTTTTTTACCTCTCATCTATTTTATTAAAATTATTCTTTTATTTATTTATTTATTTATTTACATTTTTATAGAGCTTTTAGCCAAGGCGCTTTACAAGTTTTAAACAAAACGGTGCAATCAAGAAAAAAGGATGAAAAATAATGTAAGGTTATTGGGCTAAGGTGGGGAGACAGATTAGATGCTAAAATGAGAGCAGAGGGCCAGAGGCTAGGTCAGGAAAGCAGGGTCATAACAGGAGGTCAGGGGCCAGAAGTATCAGTAGGATGGGCTAGGGAGAAGAGATGCGTTTTGAGGAAGGAGCGGAAACTATGCAATGTGGGTAACTGTTTTATGATAAGTGCAAGTCTATTCCAATGAAGGGGAACAAGAAGGGAAAAGGAACGGAAACGGGATTGGGCACAGGACGAGGGTGGGACAGAGAGGAACAATAGTGGTTGGGAGCATAAGGGATGTGGGGGAACATAGTAGGTGAACAGTGCAGCCAGATAACTGGTAATCTTTTAGTTATTCACTTTTTTATATTAACTGCTTATCCTAGTACTGTCTTTGCTGTAAGCCCCTTGGTTTGTCTGGAGCTAGACCATTTGTGTAAAGTACTGTACAACACATGATGTTATTAGATACTAGGAAGCAGCTTTTCATCTACAGTAAGACATATGATACATTATATGGTTCACAGGTGTGCCAAAAACAAGTCTGCCATTTTTCTTAATACATTTCTTTAAATGTTTTTAATTTTTTTATTGAAAGCATGCTCTGGATTTTTTATTAAAAAAAAAAAATCCTTAACAAACTTTGGCTGTAATAGGCATACTTATAATTCTTCCATCTGGTTGTAAGGCATGTATTTCACTGACTGTACAAGTCTCCCAACATTGTTTAAAATTGGTGCTGGGACAAACACAGGATTTTCCTGTTTGGATATTTGTTCATAATTTAAATATTCTTTTGGACATTCGTTCATTTTTTTAAACTATCGTGCAACCTCTTCAAATACGAACACTTGAATTTTGTATCCGAATACATGTCAAAAGATACTTGTTCGGATATTTGTCCCAGCACTATTTAAAATCAGTATTTAATCCCTAGACATTGAAAGACTGATTGGTTAGTTAACTAAATAGAACAGTGACTAGATAGAAATGGCATTCATTTTAACAAGGTGCCCTGGGGTACAGCAAAGGACTCATATAGCCTGAAAGGGAATCTCACCTGCATGAACACTACATTCACAACAATGTTCTTCCATTGTCTTTCCACTGGTTCTGGTGGGTTTTGCAGGGTCGTTTTGGTTTAGAGGAATTCAAGGAGGTGTTTGTAGAACAGTTAACTGCAGCATTTCACAGATACTGTATCTGAAAGGAAAGAGTCCATAAACATAATGGCAATGTTAACTCTCCTCTGCAAAGCCTGGCATTCAAAAGCATAAACCAGGAGCAGCCTTTACCTTATAACTAGTTAACCTGTAATGTGATATTCACTCCTGTGTAGCAGAGATGCCCTATTTTCTTGTATAGGTAGCATTAATGGCTGTCTTAATGGAAATTAATCTGTTACCTGCCTTGTAATGGAGATGTAATCTGTATATAATGATTGGATAAGATTACACTTCTAAATGATTTATTTTTCCTCTCACTTGTCTCCAGGCCCTGATTACCTCAAGCAGAGGTTTAATGAAACTGTTGAGATCAAGGAGGCCCCAGAAGAGAAAATTAAGGAAAACCCTCCCCCATCCCCATCAGACAGTCCTCATTTTTACAGGAAAGGAACAACTCCCCCTCGATCTCCCCATGAGAGCCCTGGACCCACCCCACCCCCATCTCCCCAAAGAAGCACAAAGAAGAAGCAGACCAGCAGCAGCTCTGGAGGGAAGCTGAGCAAGGAAGACAAGGTCCCAACCACTGAAAACTTAGCAGCCAGCTCCAGCAAGTCAGGGTCAAGAACATCAGTGAGGCAGGAAGCACCCCCCAAACCTGTCAAGAAAGTGGAACCTGCTCACAATCCCACCACCTCTGGAAACGGACAGTTACACTCTCAGTACCATGGCTATTTAGTGAAGACAGACATGAAGCTGCCACCTGAGGAGCCTGAAGATATCGACTACAACGTATCCCATGCAGCTATAGGCAGACAGGCGCCCCCTCTGAAGCAGAGCAGAGCACCCCCTGCCAAGTCCCTAAAGGCAAAGCAAGTTGCCAAAGAAAGCAAACCCGAGTCAAAACTCAAGAAAACGGAATCCTCAAAACCAAAGAGCCTATCAGAAACCAAGAAAGCCAGCATCGAGGTCACAAGTGAAATTGTAGAGGTTGAATCAGTAAGTATCCATTTAAGAGGCGTGAAAGCTAGTTGGTAAGACACATGAAGTCAAGGTGATTGCATTGTTCTCATATATATATATATATATATATATATATATATATATATATATATATATATATATATATATATATACACACACACACACACACACACACACACACACACATTCATTTTGAAAAGGAAAATGATTTTATTCCTTTTTTTGGTTTCTTGAGGGATTTTAGTCTTTTTCAAAGCTAGTTCTTTGCATATTTCAGTCGCTTTGTTTTTTTTTTTTTTTTTGTTTTTGTTTTTTATCTGTATAGTCTTTTGTCTGTATTGGAACCATTTTGCCTTTTTGAGCTTTACAGCCCTGCTAGACAAAAAGCTACTGTTGTACTATGCTTTTTTTGTCTTAACAAAGGGAAGATATGTTTGAGTAACTTTTGCTTCTTTGTCTCTTTTTATACCATGTGACCAAGAGCTGACTGACAATTAATCATCCAATCACTACCTGGCTACATTCCACACTTTAAATCTATAAAATAATAATGTAACAATTAACCATTTAAACTAAGTGGCTCTGCAAAGGTGGCCATCTAGGCCCCAGGCTGTTCCTCCGCACCTGAACCAAGATGACTGACAGCCACAAAACACACACATGCCAGGCGGATATATAATATATATATAATATATATATATATATATATATATATATATATATACTGACTTACTGCAACTTCAATACTTCCTCTTGACGTTGACAATATAAATGTAAGAAAATGTACGGGTTCCTATGACACTCCCTGAAAATAGAGCTGCACTAAGATGTTAAAGTATTTTATATGTAGCAGGTTATTAAGTGCTAGCTCCAAAGCTTATCACGTCTGCTAGAACAATAAGGAGCATATTCACTATGCAAGCGTGCACATCCATTGTAAGTAGATCAAAGATCTGCTTTAAATAACCTATGCTGAGGACTGAGTAGCAGAATGTTCTGGATTATTCCAGCATTTATAGTAGTTTCATTTTAGCCACCTTGGTATGCTTCAGTTGGTCAATCCAGAACAAATAATATTGATTATAATGCTGTGGATTGTGAACAGTAATATAATCACATATAGTCAAATAGGGAATTTTGTTAGATTTGTATGTCCAGGATATTATAAATGTTTTATTGTGTTGCAATTGTTAAGAAGTGTTTCAACAACTTTTATCTTGTAATTTGCAGGGTCCTAACTCAATTTTGGTTGCCCTTGTTATGCTATTGAATATTGGCTTAGCAATTCTTTTCATCCATTTCCTGACTTGATGGAACAATAGCTCAGGTAAGGATAATCATCCTGATAGTTTTTGTTTTCAAAACTTAAACTGACTTACTAGTGAGAATCCTCTTTCTGTCAAGTTCTCTCCTTTTCTTTATAATATAATATATATATATATATATATTATATAATATCTTATATATATATATATATAATGTTTTTCTCAAAAGGAGAGATAGTGCATATAGAAGGTCTACACCACTTTGAACCATTTTCACATTTTGTTGTGTCAGTGCCTCAGAGATTCATACATTTAAAAGAGGACTTTTTTTCCACTTATCTACACACCATACTCCACGCTGTTAAGGGGAAAAACGTTTTTATTGAGAAAAAAATTATATATTAAAAATACAAAACTGAAAGACCATAATTGGATAAGTCTACAACCCCCTGAGTTAATACTTGGTGGGAGCACCTTTGGCAGTAATTACAGCTGTGAGTCTGTTGGGAAAGGTCTCTACCAACTTTGCACACCTAGATTTGGCAATATTTGACCATTCTTCTTTACAAAACTGTTCAAGCTCTGTCAGGTTCCTTGGGGAGCGTTGATGGACAGCAATCTCCAAGTCATGCCACAAATTTTAGATTGGATTTAGGTCGAGGCTCTAACTGGGCCACTCAAGGACATTTACCTTTGTGTTCCTTAGCCTCTCCAGTGTAGCTTTGGCCGTGTGCTTTGGGTCGTTGTCATGCTAAAAGGAGAACTTCTGTTCCAGTTTCAGCTTTTTTGCAGAGGGCAGCAGGTTTTCTTAAAGGACTTCTGTGTACTTTGCTCCGTTCATTTTCCCTTCTATCCTGACAAGTGCCCCAGGCCCTGCCGATGAGAAACATCCCCATAACATGATGCTGGTGTTCTTTGGGTGATGGGCTGAGTTGGGTTTGCACCAAACATAACGCTTTGCATTTAGGCCAAAAAGTTCCATTTTAGTTTTGTCAGACCACAAAACTTTTTACAACATGGCTACAGAATCTCCTGAGTGTTTTTTTTTTGCATACTTCAAATGGGATTCAATGTGGGCTTTCTTGAGTAATGGCTTCCTTCTTGTCACCCTACCATATAGGCCAGATTTGTGGAGTGCTTGGGATATTGTTGTCACACTTTGACCAGTCTTGACCATAAAAGCCTGTACCTCTTGCAAGTTGCCATTGGCCTCTTGGTAGCCTCTCTGATCAGACTCTTCTTGCTCGGTCATCCAGTTTGGAGGGACGGCCTGTTCTAGAGAGGGTCTTGGTGATGACATACACTTTCCACTTCTTAATAATTGTCTTGACCGTGCTCCAAGGGATATTCAAGGCCTTTGATATTTTTTTATACCCATCTTCTGATCTGTACCTTTCAACAACTTTGTTCCGGAGTTCTTTTGAAAGTGCCTTGGTGCTCATGGTTGAGTCTTTGCTTTGAAATGTACTATCCAGCACAGAGAACCTACAGGAACTGCTGAATTTATCCTGAAACCATGTGAATCACTAGAATTTAATACAGGTGAAGGCCACTTAACTTGGTGTGTGATTTTGAAGGCCTGAGCTAATTAAGGACTATTATTATAAGGGGGGTGGACACTTATCCTACCAAGCTAATTCAGTTTTTATTTTTAGTTAATTTTCTACAAATTTCTAGAATATTTTTTTCACTTGGAAGTTGTGGGGTAGGATGTGTAGATAAATGAATATATAGATTATATATATATATATATATATTATATAAATATATATATAATATATATATATATAAATTCTTTTTTTTTTAAATGCATTCTAATTCCAGACTATAAGGCAACAAAAAGGTAAAAATTTTGAAAGAATTGTAGACTTTCTCTAGGCTATATATATAATTATATATATATATATATATATATATATATATATATATATATATATATATATACACTGAATGTACAAAACATTAGGAACACCTACTCTTTCCATGAAATAGACTGACGAGGTGAAAACTATGATCCCTTATTGATATAACCTTTTAAATCCATTTTAATCAGTGTAGATGAAGGGAAGACAGGTTAAAGAAGGATTTTTAAGCCTTGACACAATTGAGACATGGATTGTGTGTGTGTGCCATTCAGAGGGTAAATGGGCAAGACAAAAGATTAAAGTGTCTTTGAACAGGGTGTGGTAGTAGGTGCCAGACGCGCCGGTTTGAGTGTGTCAAGAACTGCAACGCTGCTGGGTTTTTTATGCTCAACAGTTTCCCGTGTGTATCAAGGATGGTCCACCACCCAAAGGACATCCAGTCAATGGCAGGCTAGTGATCGAAAATGGCTAATTGATGAAAGAGGCGAAAGGAAGCTGACACGAATTGTGCAGAGCAACAGACGGGCTACAGTTAGTCAACTGACATTCCAGTACAACATTGGTGCTGAATGACCCATAAAAGAATGTACAACTGGCCGTACTTTGACACAAATGTGGTATGGCAGCCAACGACCTACAGAGTTCCACTTCTTTCAGCAAAACACAAGAAACTGCAGTTGAAGTGGGCTAAGAAACGAAAACACTGGACACTGGAAGACTGGAAAAACATTACCTGGTCTGATGAATCCCGGTTCCTGCTATTTCACGCTGATGGGAGGACTAGGAAATGGAGAAAACCATAGGAGTGCATGCATCCATCATGCCGCGTATCAACATTGCAGGCTGGTGGTGGTGGTGTGCTGATGTGGGGTGTGTTTTCATTGCACACATTGGGCCCTTGATAAAAGTGGAGCAACGTTTGAATGCCACAGGATATCTGAACATCACTGCCAATCAGGTGCATCCCTTCATTGCAGCAGTGTATCCATTTGCTAATGGATTTTTTCAGCAGGATAATGCACCATGCCACAAGGCTAGGATTGTCCAGGAATGGTTCCATGAACATGACAGTGAATTCAGCTTGCTGTAGTGGCTGCCCAGTCACCAGATCTCAATCCAATTGAGCATCTGTGAAATGAGATGGAACAGGCTATTCGGAGTAGAGATCCACTACCTGTCAACCTGGGCCAGCATCACTGTGGAATGGTTTTGACACCTTGTACAGTAGATGCCCCGACGAATTAAGGCTGTTCTGAGGGCAAAAGGGGGTGCAACTCAATGTTAGGAAGGTGTTCCTAATGTTTTGTACACTCAGCGTGTGTGTGTGTGTGTGTGTGTGTGTGTGTGTGTGTGTGTGTGTGTGTGTGTGTATATATATATATATATATATATATATATATATATATATATATAGTATATATAGTAAAAATAATTAAAAATATATATTCCCTAATTATTTTTAAAGCTGTGCTTGAATGTGATTCAACATAATTACTTAATGATCTAACTGTTTTGACCCTTCAGTGAAGTCATGAAAACTAGAGGCATTAGCCCCTAAATATCGACACCAGTCATACTCTCAGACACAGGCAAAGGAGGATTGGAATTAGTGAAGCACAGGAGAAAGATGAGACATGGAACTTTCAGTCAGCGGCTGATGAGTTCCCTGGCGATGATATGTGGCGCTTTTGGGTTCGCTGAAAGCTGAAGCAAGCTGCCATTTTTTGGGGTGTGGGTTTGGGTGTGGGTCTGGGGTATGAGGGGGGTGAGGGGAGGGTAGGGGGGGTGAGGGGACGGTGGGGGGGTGGGAAAATTGCTGATCCAGCCTAACCACTGAAGTGCATGACTACTCCATCTGTTCTGACAGAGTGTGACTTAACTGGAAATGAAATGTACGGAGAAGCACTTTTAGTTGATGGAAGTGAACAGCTGCGAGAGGAATGTGCTCAGAGGACTTTGCTGCAATGGGAGCGATTTCCAGTGTTCACTCTTATCTCACTAGAAGAAATACACATGTTTAGCAGCATCACTCACCAGTCTTATTCTGTTACCTCTGCTGCTTCTTCTAACTTCTCCAATATTGTTGTAGGAGATTCAATTTTACACACAAGTGCATGACACTGTTCATTACTTTTTTTTTGTTTTTGTTTTTCTCTATCATAAAAATGTAAACCTTTTGTTTGATGTATAACCAATTGATACCACTCAGCCAAGAGTTCCTTTTCATTTGCTGTTTTTTAACAAAATAATAATAAAAAAACAACAACTTGCAACTTTAATACAAAAGGTGCATTAACAGGTTTACAGACATTGTTACACAACATTACGGAAATTTGACAAACAAAGGGTTTATTGTTTCTTCACAATTTTGACTATTTTTAGAAAATTGGTTTGTGGCATTTGTTCATCACACTACATAGAAAGCAGAAAGTGTAATCTAACTAAAGTGAAATCTGAGGAGCATAAAGGGTTGTCTTGTTTGGTTTGCATGTTTCACTATAAATATTTGTTTTAGCTAGTTGGAACACATTGTGACTGAATTTACTAACTTAATACAATTATAAGTGTTAATTTATGTATCTATTTTTTTCTTTTTTTTGTTTACTTATGACATGATATTGTAAAATAAGCATCGACTATGTGCATGGGATATTGTTAACTATTGACAATCATGTCTACTTCCACTACTACTGCACCTTTAAATTACGAAACGCTGGTAGACAGGTAGAGGAATTACTGTACCCCTGCCACTGATATACCAGCAGTTTAATACCTGTGCTTGCTTGCATGTTTGTGTGATTGGAAAATTCAACAAGCTGTATTAAATTAACATCATGGAACTTTGTGCTGAATACATTCAGGTAGAGCATTGATGGATTGATGCCTTTAGTCTTTAACAGTTTTACTGTTTACCTCAGCAAAAAAAAAAAAAAAAAAAAAAAAAAAAAAAAAAACAGAAAAGGGTTGGAGTGTTTGTCTTAATGCTGTAGTTTTTAAAAGGCTGTACAAGTTTTAAATGTGCCATTTCATTGTAACTGTTGTATTCTTTGTTGCTGGTACAGCATGTTGATTTTATTTATTTTAAAACAAAATGTTTTATTTTACATAGATCACATTGTGACTACATCTCATACAGTAGTGTGTACATACATTTATTTATTTAAAATAAATATAGATATACTGATGTATATCATATTAAACAAATATATATATCTAATAATATATATATATATATATAATATATATAATTATATATTAAACAAAAGTTTAAGCAATAATAATTTGAAAAGTAAAGGGCTTGAAAAAAATTGTTTGATATTTATTGCAATGAAATATTATTACCGTGTAGTGCAACTGGTTTGTAAAGATGTGCATAGTATGCATGCATGGTATATATTAAAACAAAGTTTTTCACAAGTGCACTAAAGTTTTGCAAAAACAAGAGACCCGAGTCGTCCATATAAGTCAGTTGCATGTTATCTGAAATCGAGGGATTTCAGAGCAGTAACACCGCAGTGTTTGTGACCTGTGTGGAATGAAGAAGATAGCAGAAACAGCAAATGAAAAAAGGGCAACATGTTTTAACATTAACTGTGCTTCAGATGAAGAAATCAGCCAAACTCTTAAACTGTAATAAGTACAAATGTAACAGAGTTTTTTTTTTTAATGGAGATGTCAAATTGTTTAACCACCCCCCCAACACAGAGCTTTGTTATGTATGCTGTTTGTTTTCTTTTTTTAAAAAAGAGCTTTTATAGGCTGTAATGGTTAAGGGTTAAAAATAAAAAAAGGCAACCATTTGGAATGTTTTTAAAAACTGAAATAAGCATGCCAGTGTCATTTATATATAGATTATATACTATTTGTAAGCATTTTTACAGAGCACAATCCAGAATCTGTTGGTATTTTTCTAAAATGTGCAAAGCTGTATTTTAAAATTTTAAAATAAATTGTTTGTAATTGGTTTATGTAATATATACTACATTTTGGACAGCACACTGCTGCCGATAAACTTCTTAAAATGTTGCTTGTTTGAATAATAATATTAACAATCTTTTTTTAAAACGTGTACTGCTGTGAATGAGCTCAGCTGTATGAGTTCTGACATTTCTAGCCCCTCAAACCCAAACTTATTTTTTTCTGTACAGTTTTCAGAGCTGTATTTCCAGAAATAAAGAGTTCATACCGTGTGCTATCCTGTTATTTATTTTCACTTTATCACTTTCAAACATCATGGATCAGCTAATTCAGTCCTGTCCCTGATAGAAATCCTATATTTAAAGAAAAGTGGGCTGATTATTTTGGATTTGAGGACTTGCTTTAGTTGAGATGATCAGGCCTTTCTAACATTAGACCCTGAGCCAGATTTCAACGAGACACTGCTTTCTGCAGCATCACTAACACCAGCATCAGTTAATAACAATACATATACCCAGATTACCTTCAATCAGTTGACAAGGCAAAATAAAACACAGCACAAAAACTACAAATAAAAGGTGCAACACAGGGCGAGCGCTAGCCTTATAAACGAGGCATCCCGCTGCAGGAACCGGCTACACTACGTAACCCTCGCTATACATTACTTGGGATCAATATCCCCTAAACTAATTTACTGATGACTATGAGCCGGTATTCGTACAACAACTCCTGCTTCTTCATGCGGCCTTGGCTGGGCATTGCCTTCACAAGTACCATGTTGCAGCCTGTAAACAATCAAACATAACACTCCAAAAAGCACATAAAACAAACTTGTTTCCACATAAAAAGTACACCAACATTAATTTCCCCAGTGCAGGGCAGTCGCCCTGCTACAGGTATGTTTAAAAGAAAGAAAATAAATAAAAAAGGAAAGAATATACACTTACATGCTGAAAACAGTAATTACATGTCCTTTCTCTTGAAAAAACTATCCAGCGTTGATTGCTCCTCACGCCCGTTGCCTGGTTGCAGTTTGTGTGAATATGACAGACAGGCAACGATTGCATTCAACACGCATGATTCGTACTACAATAGGTCATCTTTGAATTAGTCAACCATGGTCTTTGTTTTCACTGAGAGAATAATACACTTGACACTGGAGAAAGTTCAGTGTCAGTCAGTATTGAGATCATTGTATCCAGGTTGATCTTGTACGTGATCATTCTAATAGGGCTAATTTGTATTGGAAAAAATCAGTTCTTGCAATTGGGATCATTAAAAAAAATGGTGTTTGTTATAAGAAGGGTTCATTATAGTGAAATTAGACTATATATATATATATATATATATATATATATATATATATATATATATATATATATATATATATATATCTAATCTTTCAATTTCTCACCATACTTTTGAATGCCTTTCTTTCATTCCAAACATTTAACACAAAAACATAAAACTTATGTATAAAAGCTGATTATATGGTAAGTACTTGCTCAAGCTTTAGTTGGCATCAGGGCCATATCAACAGAATAGCACATAAAACATAGCTGTTACTGTTATAGCAGCACAGAATGCTGGATCTGATTCAGAATGTATGGACCACCTGCCATAAATATACACCACAGCCTTTTTAAGTGTACTTTATGCTGATAACAACAAATGGACTGCTACTGAGATATTAGGCACTTGCGCTTGTTACTATGGTAACAATAAACCAGGACTCTGCAACGTAAAATGGCAGGTTAGAATTTTGAAAGGCGGGAAACACAGCAACTGAAGTGTAATAACAGCTGGGCTTAATTTTTTATAGCAAATTACAAATGTGTGTGCACATGTTAAATGTTGTGCTGCTCACCCACTATATAGATATCTTGCAGTCATGAGGGCAGACAACTAGATCTGATTATGCTCTTTTGCTAACTGTTCATCGGCTGAAATTTTAATTAAAAGAAGTAGCCTCTTAACTTTTTTGGAGGTTTGTTAGCGTCTTTAAGCTTACAGGACGCTATTGTTTTTTATGAAGTGAGAGGTTGTTTTTTTTTTGTTTGTTTTGTTTTACTACAAAGTGCTTTTTTGTTTAAAAAATGGGACATTTGTCGTTTTAAATATCAATGTGTAAAGTAAATTTACGTTTAATGTATTTTTAATGTTATGTAACTAAATTAAATCTTCAGGAGATCGATCGCTGTATTTGAATATGCAATGTGTTTTTAGCAAAAAATAAATGTTTTAAAAACATGTTTTTGATAGTATAATTGTATTTGCGTGTACTTAACGTTTACTTCTTTAAAAAAAAAAGTTGGCTCAGTTATACGAACGCAAGTTCAGTATTTGGTGTTATTATTTATTTGCTTAGCGGGCGCCCTTATCCAGGCAGAGTTTCAGTGGTTGCAGAATATCAATACTGTTAGGTGTATTTAAATATTATTTAAGTTATTTAGGTGTTTATGTAGGTTCACTTCAACGAAGTTATAATACCACTGTACATATGCTAAGTGATTTTTAACTTTTCCAATAATTTGAATGCTGAGATGAATACGAACACCTTGACATGCAAAATACTGTTTTCGTCGTGTTTAATCAAGTCTACACTTGGGAAGTGGGCTAAAGCTGAAAACGTTTAATTTATACGGAAATGATCATAGAAGAACGCACAGAATGATTGGCTTACTGCACATGTGTTTTAAAGCAATTACACGATTTATTATGGGCAGCTATAACAGTTACATGATAGACACATACTCGCTGACACTGCATAGTATTACAGTTGGGATAGCTCTCCCTCCATGAAAGTCTTTAATCCTCACTTTCACAATAAGCCCCTATCCGTGGTATATTAGGAAAAATAAAACGTCATACCACATGTTGTAGTTTAACAACTACCATATGCTTAACACTGGTGTAGATTTAGCTAGGGACGGTAGGGATATGTCCCTATCAATAACTTTGATCAATCTGAAACGTCTTTGTCAAGTCACTTTATCCGCTCCACAAAGGGTTAACTCTCTCAAGATCCACTCGTTGCTCCTCCCGCCTCAAACAAAAAAAAAACACGCTAATCTGATTGGCTCAGGCCCTACGTTCTCAAATGGCGGGATCATGAAACCTTCCAGGTGGCGCGATGAATGTTTGAATAATTTACGTACTAGTAATAATAACAGTGACGTGCCAAACGATACTCCCGATTTCGCCTTTTGAGTGCAGCGAGTTATTAAAGAGAGAAAAAGAGATACCGGTAGCGTTAAAATAAAATGGCACCCTGGTATGTATAGGTGTTTGATGGAGTTTTGGGGTGTAATCAGCTGACAAGAAAACTACAAATTCCACAATGCATCACTGCAACATGGACTCTGCGCGGCTGACGTCGGGGGCCAAGTAGAGTCTTTTGTTTTCATTGAGGCGCAAAAGTGCACATGCACTTGGAAGTGAAAGGTAATTCTCCGGTTTTAAAATTAAAAAAAAAAAAAATGTAGTCATTCTTAAACGGTGTATATTGTGCCACAATTTTCACATTTTCTTAAAAAAAAAACAATAAATATAATCAGTTTAATTCGATATTTAGTTTGTGGTTGTTGGTTAATGCGTTGCCACATTATTTCTATCCTCCTTCCTCCCTTTGCAACTAACTTACTCATTGCTTGCTATTTTTTGTATCTTTGTGTGTAAAAAGCAAACACTAGCAGTGTATATGTATTTGATTGAATGGAGAGTGTGACTATCCATGAGGCTAAATAAACACACTGTATTATATAGGCAGTAATAAAAAAAAAAAAAAAAAAAAAGTGAAATTAAAAAGGGGGGAAGCAGGCAGATGTAACAATTTATTTCAGTAGGGCGCTAGTAAAAACTCTGGAAAGACGCACGTCAGAAGTTGCCGTTTGCCGGTCAGTCTGATATGAGTGTGAGCCACTGACTAAATGAAAGCCAGGTGCCTGAGCTGAAGGTATTGTCAGGTTGGCAGCAACACAGTTTGAGTGAATAAACTTACCAATGGGTAGGTAGGTAGGTTTATTACGTTAACGACCCATTGCTAGCTGCTAACCCATGTCCTTCATGGCTAGCTAGCTTGTTTTACAGCTAAATCATTGTGTGTGTGTGAGAGAGAGAGAGAGAGAGAGAGAGAGAGAGAGAGAGAGAGAGAGAGTGTGCAAGCATGTTTTGGCTCTCTGTGTGCACTGTGGTGCACGCTGTTTGAATCTTATCACACAGTCTGCTTGCACAGCCTCTGCCTTAATATGTGACTCCTTGCAGTAGGTCCATGAGCTGGGGAATCTGAGCAATCAATCAGGAAAATTCAAGGCGATGTTTGAGATAAAGGCAGGATCAGGAGGACACCACCCAACACTAAAACCACTGTGTCCGACCAGGTGGACGGTCCGAGGGAAGGCTGCCAACTCAATTCTCTGTCAGTGTGGATGTGTTGTCTAGTTTGGAAGAGATGGCTTCTAATGGATCAGACACAGGTGTGAGGGCTAATGGTCTCCTAGACAGATTCCAGAAAGGGAAAACTGTCCTTGAACTCCTTCTAGCATCAGGATAGGGGAACTAGAGTGTTTTGAATAAGTCTGTACAAAAACAGACACAAACCATTGCAGGAATGCAAGCTGAAATAGAGTATGTCAAATCCACCCTTGAAGGCAAAAGAAATGAGGAAAGTTTCCAGGATATGTTTGACAAGGCAGTGGCAATGGTTGACTCCCTTTGTATTGAGCCCATTCAAATGCCTCACCAAAGACAGCCACTGAAACAGTATACTGGTGGGGCAAGCCAGCATGCTCCAAAGTCACATGAAGAATACTGCAGGATTGAATTCTACAAAATGTTAGACACAGTGGATTTGCAGTTTACAGAGCGGTTTAACCAGACAGATTTCCAAATCCTTACTGGGGAAATGGATGAGGTTGTAGATCAGTACCCAGAGCTGAATAGGGAGAGTTTGAAAGTGCAACTACCTATGTTCCTCTCAAAGAACAGGTACAAGTCCAGTGCTCAAGCTGCAGATATCCTAAGAGGAATGTCAGTTGAGGTTAGAGGCTTGTTTGATCAGGTTGAGGCCCTTGTTAGGCTGTTGTTGATCATTCCTGTGTACTCGGCAGAAGCTGAAAGAAGCTTCAGCGCACTCAGAAGACTGAAAACTTGGCTGAGATCCACAATGTCACAAATGCACCTAAACAACTCTGCAGTGTGCCATGTCCATCATGACAAACTGGACCTTATTGATCTCAGAGCGATCTGCCAACAATTAGTTTCTGTCAATGACAGATGTAGGCATGTGTTTGGGTGTTTTACATGGAAGCAAGGAAGAGGAAGCTGCACTTTTCAGCAGGAGGACGCAAATGTAGTTGGCAAGCAAGCTATTATTAGCTAGGGATAAATGTTTGTGTCGGATAACTACAGACCTAAAAGCAAGACTGTTAACTGCACTCTGAATAAACCTATAACTGTTTTTTGAAACTTATGCTCTCTACAATGCAGTGTCTTGTGTGTGTGTGTGCGCATGTAAGCGTGCATGTATTGGTAGCTTACAGTAAGGCTGGGCTAGGTTATAATTCAAGTTATTAGTAATTCTATAGCAGGGATGTCAAACCAGCTTCCAGGAGGGCCACTTTATCATAGTGTTTTGAGTGTATACCAGCCAACTTTATGTCAATCAAATTGTTCTCAATTCATGTCCAGCATTCATTTCAAGCCACCAGAAGTGACCATTTAACAGCTGTCTCCTAAAAAAATTATTTTTTCAATAATTGATTGTATTTTTCATTATGATTAGTTTTATGCAATCACAGCAGAAGATGTGGGTTTAAGAAATAAAAGGCATAAATAAATACTTTTACTTGTGCTACAAAAAGCACTGAGCATTTCCTCAGTGATAATATTTTGGAGCATATGTATCCAAACACTTTTTATTTGTGTAAAACATTATTTAATTCCCATTTAAAAGGAAACAAAATGGAAAGCATGCTTACACACACACAAACTTGCATGCATACAGAGAGCAAGTCATGAAACTAAACGCCTTTTGGAGGAGGGTAAGAAATCCACACTGCCTACCAAAACTGTACTGTAGCGTGTTTCTAAAATTGGATTGGGGCTTGCAAGCAGTGAAAGGATATCGTTCGCAATGTGTTTTTAAAAACTGTTGCTGAGATGCCTGTTCTGGCTCCACATTTCATACTGAACATAGTTTCATAGGCAATATAATATTTACAGCAACTTTAAATAGCCTCATTAAATCTGAACCTATTGTACCTATTGAACCTTTGGAAGACTTTGATGGGTTTTGTACATTTTGCAAGATTTGGTTAATATTCTGACCAGCCACCATATATAAAGTATATGCTTAAGACTAAAGCTCCATGTGTTATTAATTTTGGTTCTTATATATATATATACATACAGTACTGTGCAAAAGTTTTAGGCAGGTGTGAAAAAATGCTGTTAAGTAAGAATGCTTTCAAAAATATACATGTTAATAGATTATATTTATCAATTAACTAAATGCAAAGTGAGTGAACAGAAGAAAAATCTACATCAAATCTATATTTGGTGTGACCAGCCATTGCCTTCAAAACAGCATCAGTTCTTCTAGGTACACTTGCACAAAGTCAGGGATTTTGTAGGCATATAGTCAGGTGTATGATTAAACAATTATACCAAACAGGTGCTAATGATCATCAATTTAATATGTAGGTTGAAACATAATCATTAACTGAAACAGAAACAACTGTGTAGGAGGAATAAAACTGGGTGAGGAACAGCCCAACTCAGCTAACAAGGTGAATTTGCTGAAGACAGTTTACTGTCAAAAGTCATACACCATGGCAAGACTGAGCACAGCAACAAGACACAAGGTAGTTATACAGCATCAGCAAGGTCTCTCCCAGGCAGAAATTTCAAGGCAGATGTGCTGTCCAAGCTCTTTTGAAGAAGCACAAAGAAACAGGCAACGTTGAGGACCGTAGACGCAGTGGTCGGCGAAGGAAACTTACTGCAGCAGATGAAAGACACATCATGCCTACTTCCCTTCGCAATCGGAAGATGTCCAGCAATGCCATCCGCTCAGAATTGGCAGAAAAAAGTGGGACCCTGGTACACCCATCTACTGTCCGGAGAAGTCTGGTCAGAAGTGGCCTTCATGGAAGACTTGCGGCCAAAAAGCCATACCTCCGACGTGGAAACGAGGCCAAGCGACTCAACTATGCACGAAAACACAGGAACTGGGGTGCAGAAAAATGGCAGCAGGTGCTCTGGACTGATGAGTCAAAATTTGAAATATTTGAGTGTAGCAGAAGGCAGTTTGTTCACCGAAGGGCTGGAGAGCGGTACACGAATGAGTGTCTGCAGGCAACAGTGAAGCATGGTGGAGGTTCCTTGCATGTTTGGGGCTGCATTTCTGCAAATGGAGTTGGGGATTTGGTCAGAATTAATGGCCCCCTCAATGCTGAGAAGTAGAGGCAGACACTTATCCATCATGCAATACCATCAGGGAGGCATCTGATTGGCCCCAAATTTATTCTGCAGCACGCCAACTACCCCAAACATACAGCGAAAGTCATTAAGAACTATCTTCAGCGTTAAGATGAACAAGGAGTCCAGGAAGTGATGGTATGGCCCCCACAGAGCCCTGATCTCAACATCATCGAGTCTGTCTGGGATTACATGAAGAGAAAGAAGCAACTGAGGCTGCCAAAATCCACAGAAGAACTGTGGTTAGTTCTCCAGGATGTTTGGGCCAACCTACCTGCCAAGTTCCTTCACAAACTGTGTGTAAGTGTACCTAGAAGAATTGATGCTGTTTTGAAGGCTTTCCCAGCCAGTGGTGGTTTATACCAAATAAACTTTGATGTAGATTTTTCTTCTGTTCACTCAAAAATACAAAAGTATTCAGACCCCTGACCAATTCTCTCATATTACTGAATTACAAATGGTACATTGAAATTTTGTTCTGTTCGATATTTTATTTTAAAACACTTAAACTCAAAATCAATTATTGTAAGGTGACATTGGTTTTATGTTGGGAAATATTTTTAAGAAAAATAAAAAACTGAAATATCTTGCTTGCATAAGTATTCAACCACCTTTCGCTGCAATAACAGCTTTAAGTCTTTTGGAGTAAGCATGTACCAGTTTTGCACAAAGTGTCGGAGTGATTTTGGCCCATTCTTCTTGGCAGATTTGCTCCAGGTTGTTCAGGTTGGTTGGACGACGCTTGTGGACCGCAATTTTCAAATAGTGCCACAGATTCTCAATGGGATTAGGATCAGGACTTTGACTGGGCCACTGTAGGACATTCACCTTTTTGTTCTTGAGCCACTCCAATGTTGCTTTGGCCTTGTGCTTGGGATCATTGTCCTGCTGAAAGGTGAATTTCCTCCAAGCTTCAGTTTTTTAGTGGACTGAAGCAGATTCTCTTGCAGTATTTTCCTGTATTTTGCTCCATCCATTCTTCCTTCAGTTGTAACAAGATGCCCAGTCCCTGCTGATGAGAAGCATCCCCACAACATGATGCTGCCACCACCATACTTCAATGTAGGGATGGTGTGTCTTGAGGCATAGGCAGTGTTAGGTTTGCGCCACACATAGCGCTTTGAGTTTTGGCCAAAAAGCTCTATCTTGGTCTCATCTGACCACAAAACCTTTTCCTACATCGCAGCTGGGTCACTCTCTTGCTTTCTGGTAAACTCCAGACGTGCTTTTAGATGGCACTTTTTGAGTAACGGCTTCTTTCTTGCCACCCTCCCATACAGGCCAGTGTTATGCAGAGCTCTTGATATGGTTGACTGGTGCACCATTACTCCACTCCCAGCCACTGAACTCTGTAGCTCCTTCAAAGTGATTGTTGTCCTCTGTGGCTTCTCTCACAAGTCTCCTTCTTGTAATTCGGTAATATGAGACAATTGGTCAGGGGTCTGAATACTTTTGCAAGCCACTGTCTGTGTGTGTGTGTATATATATATATATATATATATATATATATAAAATTGATTTCTGTTACATGAGAGTAGATGTTGAACTTTATGCTGATTTGAACTCTGCTCTCGCCAAGATAAGCACCAACTAAGACGTAGCTTCATTAGTAAACTAATGTGATCCATCTCCATCTCCGTCCATTTGCATTGTTTTCCATCTGATGATGTAGATATCTTTCTGTCTGGTGTTGATTGCTGAAATGTAATGCTGGCTCCAGGGATCAGCTCATTTTGCCTCCCCAGCGCATCAGCATGACAACCGTTTGGATTGAACTAAGTAGGGTACATCTCTGGGGTCTTTAAGTGGGCACCTTCCCTGTGTGTGTGTGTGTGTGTGTGTGTGTGTGTGTGTGTGTGTGTGTATATATATATATATATATATATATATATATATATATATATATATATATATATATATATATATATATGTATGTATGTATATGTGTGTGTAATTAACCAGGCTGTGTAATGAAGCAGGTGTGTTTAACATTTACAAGGGAGTCTTATTCAAATTCCATCTCTCACACACACACACACACAATTCCTTGCTGGTTGCTAAAAGTCCTCTTCATGGTGACCACTAGAGGTGAGTGGTAGAACAGTGGGGTCCTCCTGAAGGTTCAGATGAGGCTTTTCCCGAGAGCCACAAGGTGGCAGTGAAGGCTCCCAGTAACAACCAAAGGTAAGGACTTTGCTTCTGTTTGTTGTCCAGTTGCCCCTTGTGGTTTCCCTGGTAATTGTCTTCTTGTTTCCTTTCACAGATACCACCCCTTGGTTCCAGTGAGAATAAAACATTAACACTGACTTGCCCTTGTATTTTGTCTCTTTGCCCAAAACTATCACTATCTTCTATGATAGCTAATTTTACTCTCTGCCCCTAACACACTTCAAACCAGTTGAGGTACTCACACTGTAGTTCCTGGTAACGAGCCTGGCCAGTGCTTCCTCTTCTAGGCAGCAGCATATTGCAGTTCCTCCCAGTGGCTCCTTGGTTCTGGTACAGTCCAGTTTGATACACTCGCTGGAGTCCTTGTTTGGTTTAGTCCACCACTTTGGTTCTCTTCTTTTAGTTATTTTTAGTTAGCTTGACAGACTCGCTAACTGCAAACACAAAATATAAACAACTCAACAAACTTGTTGTTTTACTAATAATCTAAGGCTAAAGAAACACATTCAAAAGCTTTCCAAAAATAACAAACCTATTCACTAACTCCTTTTAGTTTTGTTAGGTCTCTGATGCCTCTTTTCCACTGTACAACTGAGTCACCCGGGGCCGTGCCAAGCCCTCACGGTGTGCTTAAGGAGACCCTGGGTTGTTTTTCCACTGCAAAGCTGAGCCGTACTACTGACGTCACATGCAATGAAAGTGTTGTTATTAAGTTTGTCAAAAGATGCACAAACAAATGGTGTTCAAAAATTTATTGATCAACGGTATAGCTGCATCTTGTATTGCTATATTTTGTAAATATGTTTATGAATTTCTTATAATCCACAAATTTTACTGATTATATCAACTTAATAAAGTTCAATTAGTTCAGTTGAAGGGAAAAACAGATATCCTGTTTTAACAATAGTTGTCTTTTTTCTAGAGTTTTTTTGATTTGTTTGGGTGTTTAAAAAAAAAAAAGCAGCTGCACGAGCGCAACAAGATCCGTAGTTGTATGTATGGTACATCTGTATTTTGTTTTACTATATTTTAGTAAGTGTTGGATTTTTTCCTTTATATTAATATACTAAAGGTCAAGGATGAGAAATTTGGTAGAATTTTGTGTTTTGAGTGTGTGTTAAGTGTACCGTACCCACGGTTTATGCCCACTTGCTTCAAATCGTCAAAATTTCAAGCATAAACTTTTTCATTTCTGACACGACTGCACATCTTCTTGAACACTTCTACCTGCCCACAGAGAAACTAGAGCTTGTACTTCCTCAGTGTCCCACGGCTTTACTTTTCTCTCATCGCTCTCGCTGCCCGGCATGTTGTTTGTTGTTTGTCTTTGTGGAGTGTACTGACTGATGCAACGTAATGACGAAAATCCTTAACCCCGCCCCTGGCTCGGCTTGGTTCAGCCGGATTCAGATGTCTTGTGAGGCTGGACTTTCATGGTTTGGTTCTCGGCTCGACAAGTAGCCAGTGGAGAACCACCCGTACCCATACCATAAGTGGTGGGTAGACCAAATTAACAACAAAAACTTTTAATTCATAACAATGCCCACAATACTGTATACATTATTCCAGACTGGAGGTTCTGCACCCTAACCTCCTATAATTTATGTAGTGCCTTCTAATACTTTGCCTATATATATATATATATATATATATATATATATATATATATATATATATATATATATATATATATATATATATATGAATCAGTGATTGGAAAACCCTGCCTTTGGTTAAAACCTCATCATCGGAGGAAAAATAGATTGAAAAATTGTTCTAACATCCTTGCACCACCAGTCATAGTCTCTGTCTGTCATGAGATTGGTTCACATCACTGTTAGTCCCACCCCTTTTCAAAGGAACGCCTTTCTCCCTTGCACTCTTCACAAGAAAAAATGGCTGCACACCGATTCTGTGAGTTAATAGAAAATGAATTACAAACACACTACAAAAGAAAGATGCTCCAAACACTAAAATGGTAATTAAAATGTCACTGTTTTCTGATTTTCTGAAATTTAAACAAATTCTACTCGACGAAAAGAAATATGACTGGCAGAATATAAACTGGATTATACATCAGTCAGCAAACCAGAAGGAGATGGAGTAAACTTTGCTAACTATATGGTATGAACTTCAAAAATATTTTTGTCATTTATTAATGTTATTTATTTATTTACTTATGTATCAGTTATATTTAAACGTAATATAAAAGTACATATGCTGTATCAGCTTGTGAACAGGCTAGCTGATGGTTACGTCAGGCCAGGAAATGTAGGACACAGGGTGGTGAGTGAATTCTGCTGGTGCGCCGGTTTATTGTAAATACAAAGTTTAAACAAAACAAAACACTTTTCCAAAACAAATGGAAAAACATACACTAAACAAACACTAAATACAACAAGTATTGTACTGGTACTAAGCCAGCACGAGTATCAGTTGTTATTATTTTCATTTCTCCTCTCTCCTCTCTCGTCACTCTGAACCCTCAACTCCGAGTGAGTGATTTGTGCCTCTATTAATACAGTTGTGCCGGAATTCAATTACTAATTAATCATTCACTTGAATCCCAGCACGTGAACTAATTTGTGCAATCCCTGTGCCCACATACTAATACACATCTTATGTGCACGTGAAGTAATTGTGCAATCCTCGTGCCTGAATACACATGTATATTTTAAATCTCGTGAGACCAATTTATACCCTGTGAACCAATATATACACACCACATACAATGTAAAACACAAAATACGCACGCAGCTATATTTAAACAAAATATATAAAGTCATATTTACTATCCAACCTTGCCTCATTTATTTTCTTGACTGATTCAGACTCAGCCATAGTGGAAAATTAAATGCCCCTCGGGAAGACTGTTGTTACCTCCAGATGCAATGCCCTCAGCCTCTGGTCAATTTTTTCTACTATAGCCCTCCTGTCCAGTCCATATATATATATATATATATATATATATATATATATATATATATATATATATATATATATATATATATAGACATACACACATGCTTTTGTGGATCAGGGGGAAAAAAGTTACAAGAACCAGTATATATTTTTTTTATTTCAGCATTTTATTTTTATGTTTTACTTGAGGACTACAGATTTTAGGGCAGAGGTAAAAAACATAGGTGTTATATTTAATACAGACCTCTCTTTCAAGCACAAATTAAAAATGTTACAAAAAATTCATTTTTTCATTTAAGAAGTATTGCAAGACTGAGAGGCATTCTCTCTAGGCAGGATGCAGAGAGATTAATGCATGCTTTTATATCCTCTAGGATTGATTATTGCAATTGTCTTTTCATTGGGACTAGCCACAACATTATTTCTTCCCTTCCAACTTGTACAAAATGCTGCTGCTATTATTTTAACTTGGATACAGAGGCGAGAGCATATCACCACTGTGCTGGCATTCTTGCATTTGCTCTCTGTCAGTTTTAAACTAGATTTTAAGGTGTTGCTGTTAATTTATAAGGCTTTAAATGGCCTTGTTCCCCCATACCTTAAAGATCTTTTGGAACCCTATATCCCTAATCACTGGATGCTAGATTACTGTCCTGTACCTATTATTCAGAATAAAACCTCAGGTGGTAGATCTTTTAGTTATATGGCACCTAAATTATGGAACAACTTGCCTGTCACAATTAGAGAAGCCCCTTCAAGCGAAGCCTTCAAATCTTGACTAAAAACCCATTTTTATAGCCTGGCAGTTTCATCTAGATGAGCTGATATTCTATAGTCTCCAAGTTTTTCCCACTGTTGTTCTTTTTAAAACTAGATTAAAAACTAATTTTAAACAAATTATATATCCTAATTTTTTACATATTTTACTGTTTTGTTTTTATTCTGTTCTTCTTTACTGCTTATTATTGATTGGTTGAAATTAATACATATGTACTGAAGGAGATTCCACAAAAGAAGGGTGACAAAAAGTGTTCTGACCTGATGGTTTATTAACTGCTCTCAAAAAGAAACAAAAGGATATGACACCTTTTTACAACTAGATTAAAAACTGCACTTTGGCTCCCAAGTGGTGCATCCAGCAAAGGCGCTCCACGCGGATGTGCCCTATAGCCTGGGGATTGCAGGTTTGAGTCCAGGCTATGTCACAGCCGACCATGACCGGGAGTCCCTAGGGGGCAGTGCACAATTGACCGAGCGCTGCCCGGGTAGGGAGGGTTTAGGTCGGCAGGGGAATCCATGGCTCACCGCGCAGCAGCGACCCCTTTGGCTGATAGGACGCCTGCTGGTCTGCAGTGGAGCTCCAGATCTGTGTTGTCCTCTGGCATTATAGGTCCGGATGGCCTCGCTGTGGATCCGCAGTGTGTAAAATGACGGATTGGTAGGAACACGTTTCGGAGGACGTGTGCTCCAGCCTCCGTTCCCCGAGTCGGGGTAAAAAAATTGACAACAACTAAATAAAAAATAAAAATTTTTTTAAAAAAACTGCTCTTTTCGGGGGTGCACTGTTTTGAAAGTTTAGCACCAGAGAGCCTACCTCACAACTTTCCACATGACACAAACCTGTCATGTGAGTAGTCCAGACCTAATGAGAATGTTCATCATCCATAGTTGCTAAGGAATACAAACAAATAATAAAAAAGCAATTAACATGTCTACTGATGCTAGAATTTAATATCACTGGCACTATATGAGGTACCCCGGCGCTACAGTCTAGAGCCATAGCGCCAAATTTGCACCCTTGACCTTTTTTCCTGCTGTAAACAATAAACATTTTCTCATTAAAATCCAGAAATGTAGACATCTGTGTATCTAGTACTGGCATAAAATCTTTGGGATATTAACATGCTGGTATGTTTTTTTAACTGATCACCATGATAGTCCCTTTCAACCTTGTTAACCCTAGGGCCAAATGTCTCGAAATGAGCAGGCATGGGTTAGTTTGACTTTGTAGAAATAATGAACTAGTGAATAACGTTACCATTGCACAGACTGAAGACCACAGTTTAATTGCACTGTGACGAGTCACTGTCCACTGTAGTATGTAAACCATCCATCACTACCACCGTACATGCATTCACACTAAACACCAGCCTCAGTCCATTCAGTGATTGCTATCCTCAGTTTTTAATTAAGTTGCCTCTTTTAGCTTTTCTGGCTGTCTGTTACGCAGCAACGTACATGCTCGTCTTCTCTCTAGCTGTCACAGTGGGAGGTCAACTATGGATAATTTTAGATTCGGTGTCAAGTAGGCCAGTGAGCACCAGCGTGCCTGGAGATAATCTGTGCTGTTTAAGTCAAAGGGGTATTATTTCCTTGTTACTGTTTCATTGCACTTAGCTTTTCACCAGCAATGTCTTACAGGAAGCAATTTATTAAATAGTGCTTTGACACAAAATAAGAGATATTCCAAAACGGCACAAAGCAGTTGCGAGACATTGGAATATAGCAGTTTTCCGAGCAATTCGCAAATCTGTTTGTGCCTCGCAAAACCGTATGCACATTCACTACCAATATAGCAACTGCACACAACAGCCAAGCGAGAATGCAGAATGATGGACAATCACCATTAGTAATGCGATAAGCTGCTATCATTGGTGTTGCCACAGTATTAACTGATATGACAGCAGACGAGACCACACAATATATCGTGCACACATACATACGGACCATTCAAATACACAATTGGCTCCATAGATAGGCGCCGAGATTTCAAATTAATGAACTGGAAACGCCACTGTTTTATGGAATGCGGACAGTATTGTATCACAAGGAAATACTATATAGGTTTCTTTAAAGGCCAGCTGATCCGACATAGCTGTATGTTTTTGAAGTAATTTTTTTAAAAAAAAAAGGCTTTGGATACTGTCTGTTTTTTTTTGTTTTTGTTTTTTTTTTGAATAATTTTTTTTAAATATAAGTCGTGCCGTGACAAAGTCTACTGTGGTAGCACACTCTCTGATTTGTAAATGTAACGAGTTCATTCACCTACAAAGTAAATATCAATCAAGCATTTTTTATACAACTGTGGACTTTTACTCTGACACTATTTGAGCCAGCGGTGCACAGTTATTCGAACTAGCGGTGCGCAGTTATTGGAACTAGCGTATCGCAGTTGTCGCGCAGATATTGATATATTCAGATGAATTAGGGCTTTCGCCCAATTCAAATTTGATTGCGCTAAATGTGCATATTGAATGTCCACCTAGAATACATTTGCACCTCATGTTTCTAATTACCGGTGCATTACCATATACTAATAGGACCGTATTAAAGAAACAGAAGGAAGGCAGTGTGCTGGACAGAGGTGAGTGCATGTTTCCACACTCGTCTGTTGGGCATGGGAATATGCTATAAACGTCATTATGATATTAACATGTTATATATGTTATGGAAACAAATAAAGAGGCTTATTGCTTGTATGTTTTTGCCGCAAATTAACTATGGTGATGCAGTATATAGGTTTGCATCACCATTAACTTTAGGTAAACTGGACTCACTATATCATACAGCATTGAGGTAAATTACAAATACAAGATTTAATACTCATTGTATATTATGCGATTTGGTAGGCTGGACTTCTTTGGCTTTACGCAGGTTGAAGCACTGGTATATTCTGGTATATAAGGCTATTCAATGTAAATTATATGAATCTATATCGGGGTTGCTGTTGCTAGGTGTGCCTTGCATAATTCACATCCACATGTCAACGGATACGCTGCATGTTTCCCACGTTTCCCATTGTTGCCTGTTTGTAGTCAGTGCTGGAATGGTAGTGTGCGCGGAGTTAACGCAGTCCGTTTACAATTCTTATTCTGCGCGTCACAAACCTGGTTTGGTGCTTGGCGCATACCTTCGAATATACCAGGATCACGCATATTGCTGGACATTTCCCCCATATTGCGTGATGCATACATTTTATTTCTGCACAACGTAGAATGGATTGTGATGCGCAAAAGGACGTTTCGAATATGGCAACTTGGCACAATTTCGGCACAATCATGTCAGATTTCCAAATGTCACACTTTTCATTTTTTGTCAGTTTTTTGTTAAGTATATGGAAAACTACAAAGCGATATGTAAATCAATGTTAGTAACATTATTCAGCAGGTTTCATTCGACTTTATAAAGCAAAATGAGTTCATTCTATAGAGTGATGCACAACTTTTGGCCATAGCAGTACATCCTATTTCCCTTAAAAACACAGAAAGATAAATGAATGCTCTTGTCATACAGGGGTCTATTTTCATCATCTAGCTAGTGAATAACTGCAAAGCATTTCTAATCCTGATTCTTTTCCAACCTCATTTATCTTCTTTTTTTGTGCTGTATGTAGAAATAGGGTCAATAAATCAGCCTTGTGGAAAAACACCAGAATGATTAATATAGCGTTAACGGGTATTAAGATGTCTTGTAAACAGAGATTTCTTTAACCAAGTGTAGTACCCGGGATCATGTTTTAAAATTATAATACATGTTTGTTATTTTATGTGTTTCTTTCATAATTGCACATTTGAGACCTATATAAACTAGTAGATCTGCTTGGTGAAGACATTTTGTGGATTTTTTTTTTTTTCTTTTAGCTAGTTACTTTAAATCATTTGGTTCCCAGATAAGATGGCAAAACATTCCAATCACCACATTCAAATACTAAGTAGTTTGTTATTGCTGTTTTGATTTGTTGGAAGTTAACATGAACAGAATAATAAAAGAACAACATTGGTCTGATAAAAAAAAAAAAATATTATGTTAAATACTTTTGTGACAACTTCCATTATAATTGAATAATACAGGTTACCCATGCCCTCTATTAAGTATGAGTCAATTAGCACCCTCGTAATGGAATTTAGCAGACCAAGGGCTCTTGGAATTGATATACAGCAGAGGATATTTATTTATTTGTATTTAATTTGTTTTTAAATGGAGTGGACCGACTTTTTGAAGTCACTATTCCACAAGTAACTACAGCTCTCAGTTTGGAACGAGCTATGGTCAAAAGGGGGGTCCCGGATGGTAATAGCCTCTCTATGAATCTTTTTTAAACACACAGCCTTCCTGTCTCTCACCCCCCACCCCTCCCTCCCTTTCTGGTTTATATATCTCTTGCTGTCTTACACTCATACTGACATACAGAATCACAGATGCGTTTTTTAAATTACATCCATCCCTCCTTGTGGCTGGAAATGGTGTTGCGGTGACATCAGACCAGAAAAAGGAAGCACACACAGGTCAGATAGCTACAGTTGAAAAATGTTATAAAAATAAATACTGTACAGGGCTGCTCGTCCTGTTACATATCCCCCCCCCCCCCCCTTGTGCAATGCATACATGGCCCCAACGGCCACCTCTCCCCTCAGTCTCAATGTCACGGAAGGGGTCTGGAGTAATTCATGGGGGTGGCCATGGTGGGAGGTCCTTCTCCCCCCCACTCCTTCGTGGCTGGCAGCTCCCTCTTCCGGGTCTTCAGCCACTGTTTCTCCTGCCATGAAAGTGCAGCTGGGGGAGCTGGTCTCTTGACCTCCCCCCCTTTGCAACCGACAGCCCCCTTTTCTGAGGTGTCGACCCCGGTGCTTCCTAGTAGCCTTCATGGATCCTTTTAGTTTCGTTTTTTAAATGAATCTCGTTCCTCGCTCTCTCACTCTCCACTTCAGAACACCCACCACGAACATGGAGAGCTGCAGGCTTTTTATGCAGGTGACCATCTCTCGATTAGTAACAAATTAATCAGTTAATTTGGGAGATGGCCACCTTCTGTGCAAGGTTTTAAATCAGCAACTGGCAGAGGACAGACTGCCATTCTCGTCTCTGCCAGAATAAAATAAAAACAACAAAACAAATGCACTGCGTTTTATTTCCTAACCCGCATCCTTGTAGCCACTTGCAGGGCAATTAAGACAGTTATATCTATGCAATGAAATATTATTTGTATTTGCTGCATTACATAAAGTGTCATGCTGACTTAGAATTAAAATAGATATGCTTTATAAAAACCATATTCAGATATTTAAAAAAAAAACTGAAACCTCCACAGTGGTGCCTTACAGATACAGCTTTCTATGGAAAGCAGTCCTTGCAGCAGACAAACTCTAGTATTCATTGTCAGCCACTCACCATCCATAATATGACAAAGGCTCCACACCCAGTCACAGGACTAGACAAGCAGTGTTTAAACTTTATACATTTCTTGTTTTGTTTTTTTGTTTTTTATGATGTCAGTTATTTGTGTTGCTAACCCATGACGGTATAAGACACTCAATGTAACAAAGCTTCCTTTTTGTTACAAGTATTTATTAAGATGATTTGAATGTTGTTGAATGTAGAAATTATTTCAATTCTGTTTAATGCTATTACAGTCCCTTTCTTGTTTTAGTTATAATTATAATTGACCCCAAATCACTTATTTTCCATAACAAAAGATTATTCAGACTGCATTATGAATAAACAACAATTCCATTCATTCACACAATAATAATTACTGTACCATACTGTACCATAATATTCCAACATCAGTGCTACACACGAAGAACAAAGTATGAGAAGGACGAGTACCTATTCATTGGTGTTTGCAGAGTAAGAGCCCAGCTGGTCTTACAGCCATGCAGACATTCATAACTACAAGATCTTGGTTCCCCCCAGGCACTTCATAAGAAATCATAGTCACTTGGCTTTTGGCACAACATAAGCTGAAGGCACGGGTACATTAAAAATTAAAGGTCTCAGCTTTATGCAGTTCATATGAAGAACCCTACTTAAGTTTAAGCTTAAAGCTGCAGTGTACTCCATGCAGAAATAATGTAGAAGGTAGATATGTGCTTGTCATTTCTAATTGACAGAGTTGAGTGATGGATACAATAATTGCCTGTTCCCAAAAATACAAAGGGAATTAAGGGTACAAAACCTTTTGTTTTACTTGTGAACCATTAATTATGGTAACGCTGTAAATAGGAATATCATTGGCATAGTAAAGCAACGTTATTTGGGTGGGCCAACAGTAACATTTTGGTAGGACATGAGGTTTGGGTTGCTTATGTCTTTTGCTGGTTGTTGTTCCCTTGTTCTAAGTAAATACTGTATCAAATCAGGCAATAAAAATGAATAATATATATATTGTAACGACCCTGGGTCTGCTGTAACTGCGTTCCGGAAGGTTCTGTGTCCCAAGGTTAACAGTTCAATGGCAGCAGGTGTTCAGTGACGTCAGAGACGGGGGAATCGCCACCAGAAGCTCTGCTTGCTGGATGAGCGGGACAGTTCGCAACATTGTTGGCACAAACCAAGGGACGAGATGTTGCAACCATCAAGGGATCGAGAGCGGGAAGCTGTGTCTGTTTGAGATTGTTGGCTCATGCACCAGGGGCATGCCCTGGACGTGGGGATGCAGGAGGAAGATGAACAGGCTGCTGCTGGAGAGAGAACAAAGAAAAGCGGGACTAAAAAGGACCAGAGTGCACTTATGTGGACTGTAGTACACGACCAAAACAGTGTGCTTTGGAGTTGTTTTTTTTTTAATATTTTGTCACAGTCTGAGTAGCACTACGCTGCTCAGCTGTAGTTGTACCACTGGCTGACATGCTTTACCTGTCAAATGTAGAGTCCCAGCTTAATAAATCGCTAAATTCGAGAACCTGCGTGAGCCTGCTTCATTTTCCACAAAAAAAAAAAAAAAAAAAAAATATATATATATATATATATATATATATATATATATATATATATATATATATATATATATATATATATATATATATAATATATATATCATATATAAGTATATATATATATATATATATATATATATATGATGTATAGAATCATGTATAATATTCATTGAATCTACTACCTACGAAAGGAAACATCTACATTTATTTCCATATATTGACAACAATAAATATAGTGAATTACAAAGTTATCATATAATTAATATATTAAAGTTTGGATTCTAAAGCTGCAATCAGTATGCATTTCAACCTGATTGCATAGTTCGGATTATAATTAAATACAAACTATGTGCGAGAGCCTATTGTATTAATCTCAAAATGCTTGAATTACATTGACCTTTGAAGTACCTCATAAAGGTGTATTTACTTATTCTATTTTTAAATGATGATTTTCAATAGTGTGATTGTGTTTTCTTCAATCTGACTGAACTGTAGAGTATGTGTAAGTTTATAAAGCATTTCAAACTGTTCATGTGTTTAATTTATTTTTTGTTAAAGCAGCCACACACTCACTATTACTCCTGTGTAACTTCCTACACACAGTTCTTGTAGATGTGGCTTAATCACTGCTAGCATTCAGCTTCTGGGTTCTTGTGTTAATTGGTCAAGGCCTTTCGGGCACTTCAGTGCTTTGGAGCCATTGTCTTCACCTGTCAGTCATCAGCCACTTCCAGTTGTTAGTTGTGTTCTGGGAAGATTGCCATTTCATTATGACCCATACGCTAGGGCCTTCGATTTCCCAGTTGCAGTCAAGAATACAAGTCTTCCATTTGTCAGACACCCAATATCATGCACCTTTCAAAATCCTATAAACCAGTGGTTTTCAACCTTTTCATCTCAAGTACCAGTGTTTCCAGCAGGGACCACCAGGTGTACCATAGGTCATGTCAATACACGTTAGATTCTGTTGTAAAACATTTCGTCCTTCACCCCTTATAACTGTTTTTTTTTTTTTTTTTTTTTTTTTTTGTCTGCAAATATCTCTGAAGACGTGACAGCTTACTTGAAATTTTTTGACAAGAGTTCACTACAAACAACTTTGGTTTGGTTTGCTTTGCTTTGCTTTGGTTCTCCATCAGTCATTTTTAAAGGTCACAGCAAATACCTCTCATCGTAATTTCAAATTTCTCTGTCATTCAGTGGTACAAATAGATTGATACATTTGCGCGATTAGGGAATATTATAGTTTGGAAATCGCATCGTCATATAGACAGCTGCTGCACACCAGTTGCAAGCCTGTCAGGTACTGATGCACGTACCACCGGTCAAAAAACATTGCTATAAAGGCAAGGAACGCCTTTACATAAGTTGTCTCTGCTAACAATGATAACATGCATTCTGGGTGTGTTCCCTATAAAGTAAATATATATTTGTCCCAGAGCTTACCTGCAGATTCATTTAGAATTCAGAGGTCATGAAGAACAGCACTATTGCCTACAAAATAAGCTACAGGGCATCATTTAAATCTTTCAGTACTTTACAAATGCAATAACTGTGATATTATTTGCCAAATAGTTATTAACACCAGCGGTAAATGTACTGCCCCACGATTAATTTAACAGTTAATATTGATATAAATTCTGTAAAATATATAAAAGCTACAATCCCCTGTTCAAAGGCAGTTTCAGTCAAAAGGAAGCAAGCCTGATGCATTTTAAAGAGGGCTGAGAGCATATGTTTTTTTGTGAGATGTCTGTATCCCAGTCTGCACAAATTAGAGGTGCATATTTTTACAGAGCAATTTAAGCACCTTGCAGGCTTATCATATCAAACCAGTGCGGTAAAACTTGTACAACTTGTTGGAGACCTTGATAAAAATCTCAGTTATTTTGTTTGGTATGAATGACCAAGGTCAAACTGCATCAGTCACAGACAATCTATGGCATGCAACTAGGAGGGAGTGGCAAACCACAAACATCTCAAACTGCGTATACTACCTCATGCTTCTCAGGTCATAGTGTCTTGGGGGTTGGCTTAAAATGTCCCTGCAAATAGGGCTTAGCAAAATTTCTTATTGCCAAGTTACTAACTGTGAGTTGTACTTTTCAGCATTTGGAAGAACATAGAGACTTGAATTGAAATGAAAACTAAAAAGTATGTGGTATATTATCCATCTAAATGGTAAAACCCTGCTTGCTATTCTAAAATGTAAGGGAATACCAGACTGTAACTGAGTAGTATATTCTTTTTATTTTAAAACTCATAGTTGCAAACTATCAAAGAAAAAGAGTAGTGAACACTGTTAAATAAATAGCAACCATCTACACGTACTAAATTAGCTTAATAATAGAGCCGAACTCAGAGCTGTGAATTAAAAGCTGTCTGTACTGACGTAATGCAGTTTAAACACTGACTGAAAAACTTGGCTTACCCAAAATAGTCCTTGATATCATTTGTACACTCTCTCATGTCACTTCACTTCAAAGCTAAAATGGCAGCTGCTTTCTCATGAACCGTGTCAGCAGATTTTCTCCCCCACCTTTTCACCTGCAGCACATTCTGCGTCCTTTGGAAGTTCCTTAATTAACCCTGACCTATCTTATAGCCATTAGAGGTAGAGTAATAGAGGATTGGTATCGTCTCTCTCTGAAGTCAGGTAGTGGGGCTGCACCTGCTCCTGTCTATCAGCAGCAAAACCCAAATGGCACAAGTGTACTTAGCAGCCACAGTGCAAGTCATCTGAAGATATTTTCTTATGTAAAGCGAGCTTGCACGTTTAACTTTACACAGTCTTGCTTTGAAGAACTTACAACAAGGAGCATATTTAGCCATATACGAATGCATTAGCAAATCTAATACAAAACAGAGTGAGAGTGAGGGGTATCCTGTAACTCAAATGTTCCATAATATTCCTCAAGCACATACTGTGCTGTACTTGTTTCCCTTCTCTCCTCACATAACATGACCTGCCACAAAATGTAACACATTTGCTGGTTTGCCTTGCTGTGTGCACAGGCATTTGTGGAATGTTTTACCCCATTTAAACCCTGTGCTTACTAAAGAAAAGATAATCGTCCGCTCTTCAAACATATTAAGTTACCTCTATGCAAAATGATTCTTCGACAACAGACAACGTTTTTTTGTAATGCTTTGTATGTGTTATAAAACAGAGGAGTGCATTTGCCGAAAAGGGCTATCTACTTGACTTCAACAGTTTCATGTAGTTTTACCACAGAAAGTATTTAATTTTAAAATGATGGATTAAGATCACTCAACATCTATTCAGCTAGAGGGGACTTGCATTCCGTAAGTTGTGTGCTCAGTAAGGTGATGCCTGGATGTATTGAACAGCTGGGAATGTGGTGTCCTCATGACTCATGGCCAGGTACAAAGAGCAGAAAAAAATAATGCAGAATTTATTTTCCCCTGTCCTATACAATCCTGTTACCCCATCAATCCCAGGCACCTTGCAGAATTCACATTTGCTAGTTCCCGTCATGTTGAGGTATGTTTCGGGCCGTTTAGGTTTGTGTCTTCAACGGTTATGGCCTCTATAGCCATTCTGATTATGATCTTGCTAAGCATCTGAGTTTGTTACGACAGAATCCTAAGAAATACCACATTCTTCCCTCCGCTCTGGGCCACACCCCTACCAATGCCCCAAAACAGTGTTAGGGGACACTGCGCTGTTCGGGCTGCTGTACTTCTTATGGCCCTGTCTAATTTCTGGAAATCCCTTGGCATGGAATCAAAGTAGGAGTAGCAGGTGTAAATATCTTTACAAGAAGTACATTATGGCACCAGTGACTCACCTAGTAAGGTCCTGCCATGTGGTGAGTGGAGTGAGTCATGTGAGCTTGTTGGTTCAAATTCTGTGCACTAAGTTGCCTTTCTAGTCTAGAGAGGAAAGTCATCTGGGTTCCCAGCAAGCGTTTCCAGGTGCAGACAACTTAAACTGAACTCTAGGGATCAGTAGCATGGAAACATCAGCTGCTTAGGTACACTGGGTAAAAAGAGTCAATTGACTTGACAGCTGGAATGGATATCAGTAGTTGATCAACTCCTTCTTACACCAAATCTGTTGATTTGTGAGGCAGTTACTTACACAATCTGTAATAGTGATGACATTGAGATTCATGAGATTCAGTTAGTTGTCAAAAAGTGTCAGCCTTTCAGACAATATGTTTTGTAAACTTTTTGGACATTGTTGGACCTATACACTACAAATGCATTGCCAAAAATAGCCAAACCATCGACATAGGGATAGTATGCTAAAACCTTAGTATTGATACAACACTCATGTTCTTAAGTCTTTTCTTTTGTTCGTCTCTTGTAGAGCTACATTGTGGGATCATAGAGTTGAACTGTTGTACAGAACAGCTGACGCTGTTCGGCTGTCATGGCCAGGTAAAGCAAAGCAAAAACTAGCTCACAGACAAATAGGAAGATCCACATCAAACATGGAAGCCAAACTCAAGGAATAAGACAAAGTCAGTAATAAATGAGGTTGGATATTGTACACATGTGATGGAGCACACGTTTGGTAAATGGGCTGCCCCTCACTTGACTGATTCATTAGCAAATGGCATCCCTAACCCTTATTCCGTAACATATAAAAGCTGCATCGGTATGCTGCAAGTCGGTTTCAGTGACGACAGGCAGATATTCACTCCCAACTTCCCTTAAGGAATTAAGAGATTGTAATATGATGACAAATTTTGACACCTTACCAATTCATCATTTTGCCCATGTTAACCTTACAATCTATTGAACTACGGCCTTTTTTTTTTTTCCCCTGCTTTCTTCAGGTAATATTTCCCTTGTGTGTGCTTGTGGCAAAGCGCCCACCCCATTGTGAATAAATGTCTGTGCACTTATCATTATTATTATTATTATTATTATTATTATTATTATTATTATGGTTGTTGTTACAGTGCATGTGTATTATGATTTATTATATATATATTTTTTTTTTGTTGCATTGAAGCCAACGCCATTATGTTTTATTGTTTTGTGTTAATTTTAAGAACCTTTTGAAGATGCGTGACTGATCAACTACTGAGTAGTTGATTAGCTGACAGTCACGCATCATTATTAAACTCATGCAGACTATGGCCGAGGGGTAATAAGATAATTAGTAGCTAGTTAACCCCTCAGCCAGAATATAAAATACCTGCACACTGGCTGCACAGGGAAGTGTTCAGAGTGGAGAACAGTAGTGGAGAGTCAGGAGGTAAAAGACTAAAACTAACCCTAGCAATTGCTATGTCGTGCTGGAGGACCAGCACGGTACTTGTTTGTTTTTTCGTCCACTGTTTTGTTTGTCTATTTATTTTGGCCCAGAGTGCCGAGTGCTGTTTTGTTTAAATTTTTTATTTATTTGTTTAATAAAACACTGAGCACAGCCATTGCGTCTCAGTTTCAACCCCAGTACTTCCTGTCTGTGTGTTCCTTCCAGGTGTGTGATGTCATCCACCAGCCATCGTGTGAGTACCTAAATTCAACGGTACTGTTGAGCATTGACTCAACGAAAACGTCTCTATTGTCACAACACTTCTGGGTATTTAGGAACGCTTCATTGCATTCGTAAACTAAATGGTAACATTTAAAATGAGCGATTCTGCATATCGGCTTGCAGCTTCAGAATCTAAAAAGAATATTACAAAATCTTAAATACAAGTTTTTATTAAATGTGCTGCATTACTTAGTAAAAAAAAGAATAGATAGATAGATAGATAGATAGATAGATAGATAGATAGATAGATAGATAGATAGATAGATGGGCTAAAGTGAGTTACAGGAAAATAATTTCATCAAGGGTGAAATTATTATGAAATAACATGAAATAAGGAGTAAGTGTGTTGCACTTCAATTGCATGTATCTTTTTATTGTGTTTTCCTTTTACAATTTTTGACCTAATCCCTTGAGTCTGTCTTCCCCGTCTGATTTTAACATCAATAGACTATTGCACTATTCCCCAATAATGCGGTCACTGAAGTTGACACTTTTCTTGCAAACCCAATGTTGATTGATTCCAATAGAAATTATTCATTGGGTTAAGATTTGGTGAAACAGTCATTCACCTCTGCATTTCCTATATCTTGACCAATGAGTACATTCATGACTTGGAATCAATTTGTTTTTGTATGAAGGGTAGTCCATTTAAATTAAAGCATATGCTAGTTAATAAGTTGTTAAATTTGAATTAATGACACGAAAGCATTGCCAATGCAAATTGTAAATGTTATGATTAGCATTGGTGTCATCAATTTACCACATGGAAGAAAGTCACAATGATGATGGGTGTCTAATAAAGCTTGTTGTTGACACTGTCTCGCAGGCCGCACGCCTAGAGTCTTCTTTTATTTTACTGCCAAGATCAGCAGGTTTGAATATCCACTGCACACTATTAAGGGATTCACAGGGGTTTGCCCACCCCCACCCCCTTTGTTGCTGTAAATAGTTCAGAATGCTGTTTGCATCATTTTAATTGCCTGGCTGCCATTTCCTGTGGAAAATCCACAACAGGAAAATCATTGTCAATCTCTGTGTTTCACTTACAGTCCCTGACTGAGAACTTCAAGTATTATCTCATACATCTTACATCATCATCTGTCTAATTTTGTATGATGATTATAATATATAATTTTTGGTTAAAAACTTAAAGTTAAATCTTTTTTTTTTTAATGGATTTGAAATAAACGTGAAAGTCTAAGTCAAAGTGTTAATAAGCAGGCAGTGTTAACACATTTAACCATGGATTTGTATTAAAATCAAAGTTAAGCATGTGAGCCAATGGATTTACACTAATAGCAAGAATAATTTATAAGGATAATCTGTTATTGTGCCATATGTAATTGACAAATGCTACAAAGTGTCTTATTGTTTTGTTTTATCCTGAGAAGTAACCATGACTACAACCAGGGATGGCCTTCCTGTCTGGGTTAAGGGGGCAAAGATGAAGGGAGAAAGTTTACTCCTTAATTTAATTATGGACGGTCATTGCAGTGTATCATTGATAGCCTTGTACACTGCATTGAATATTTGGCCTGGAACTTTACTGTTCTTTTGCACTGAAATGAGACTGAGGGGTAAAACACAGAGAGATTTATGACACACAGGGTCCTATTCACAAAAACATTCCTAAAAGCTGTCCTTAAAGTTTTGTGTATATGGCAGCTTTGTATTTAGGTGCTGATAATCTTTAATTAATCATTAGAAGGGTATTGTTGCAGACTTTATCGCTTGTGTCATGTTTCTGTGTGCCTCACTGCACTTCACCAACTATTCCCATGTGTTAACAATACTTGTATTGTGTTCTAAAGGGGGCTGACTGCTGTGGTAAAAAAAAAATAAAATAATAATAATGTCACTCCCCAACCATCCTACCACACATTGTGCGTATTTCAAATAAAAAAACAAACATTATTAACAATTCTATCTGCATCCTTCCTTGTTTGGAGGTATAAAGGAAGGAAGCTACACGTACATGTACTGTACCAGCAACATCCTACCTGTTTTTATAAAACAACGAGAAACATATTTTAAAAAGTCAGATCATTGGATCTAGTCTTTCTAAAGTTATTTCTTTAAAGAGTCTACTAAAACAGTAGTGTATATGTTTTGGTTTCTTAAAACCACAATAAATTCATACTCAGTAACATTTTGATATTGAAGATTACTGACCATGGTGATAGACAGCAAAAGAGAAGTTCAGCTATCTTTCACAAAAGCCTGCAGAAGGTATGCCTGTAGACCAGCATTGTTTTAATGCTTGTGGGTATGACTTAATTTTGCACAATACTACACCACTACAGTATCACGCTACATAGTATACACACAGCACAACCTACTGGCTGTTTGTTAAACTACTCCAGGCATGAGACACTATACTCCCATCATTTTTTTTTTAATAAAATCTTTACATTAACATATACCTATACAATATGGAATATGTAGTGTTTATTTAGTAGTGTGTAGTAAGTACATTCCAGAATCCACTGAATATAATTTTTAAAAGTTGCACAATTTATTCAAACAAAACTAATAATAATAGGCAAATAATTTTAATAAATAAATAAGTAATTAAACACAAACAGAAAAAAAAAAAAACAGTTATTTTGTACTTACCAGTGCTGGAGCTACAAGTGCCCAGTATTTCCAATGTAGGCATCAATCTTCAATAGCCAATTCTTTGTCCGGATTTCATTATGGCGACATTGTGGTTGTAACCTAACCACCACGATTGACCATTTAGATGAGCACAATGTTACAATGTGGAAACCAGTGAAAGAATGCCAGGAGGCAGCTGTGGTGGGGAGAACATTCAGGCCCCACATTCTTACTAACAGCCATCATGAGCTTGTCCATGAAAATAATACTGTGATTAGAATGTACTGCTACAGGGTGTCATGCAATACCATTTTCATTGTTCTGTTTTTTAAAAAGTGTTGGGCTACCCCTACTGGTTTGTGGATGAGTTATTTTGGCAAAGTGGCAATCCGTAGCAGGTGTATAGCAGGTGCGGTGCAATGGCGGCCATGTGTGCTGCGCACAAGGGGGAGGTATGTTGCAGTGTGGCAGGGTCAAAGCCATGCCGGTACATGTGTATGGGAAAGTAAACTATCCTGTGCTTCCTCAATACCAATACCAATGTATACCAATCCTTCCCTTGGGCCCATAATGGCTCTGGGTGACCATGGTTTTAGGGAATTTGTTCCCATTGGTTATATACCCCAAAGGTCACAAATCATTACGTAATCATGAATCTATTAAAAGTGACCTGGCTTTGCAGTATGTCAGATCAGTAGTACTAAGTGCAGAATCCCTTTTCACCAGTAGGTGGAATTATGTGCATGCCCACTGTTTTCCATAAACCAGCACTACAGTACAACCACATTCTCTCAGCACTCGCTGTATTTCTCCATCAAGCAGCAACCTCACATCCCAACACACCTACTACTCTGGTTCTCGGGTCACCTTAAGTACTGTACCTCTCAATCACATGGGTAACATACTTAAACCCTGCGGGTGGGTGTTCGGAAGTGGAGAACGGGATAGCGAGAGATGAATTTAAAAGAAACATCAACAGTGAAGGCAATTTGCCCAGCCTGACCTGGATCGTACTTGTATTTTTGTGTTCGTGATTTGTTTTTGTTTGAATATTTATTTTCTGTGCTCTGTGAGCACTGTTTTCGTTTAATTATTTACTTTATTGTTGTTCTTTAATAAACAGGGGCACAGAGCGTCTCTTGTTGCAACTGCAGTACCTGTGTGCTTCATCATTCTGACCTGATGTCACCGCTCAGCCATTTCCTGTCACATCAGTATTGCAGGAATATTTTAAATACAATTCTGAGGTCTCTCGATTGCACCTTAATAATATTTTCATTCACACATCATGGGTCATTATCAATCATTTAGGGAGTACATTTTTCAGTTTTTCTTTACGTGTTCCAGAAGTTTAATTCTTGCTAGTTACAAAGCTGTTTTGTCTTAAATTTACATTCACTGGACGTTGCCCATGATTTCTGAATCAGATTATATAAAATATCTATTTATTAATGCCACATAGTTAAGACAAGCTTGAGTCTGCCTTTAAAAATCTTGGTAAAAACACATTTTTCTGCCAGCACTTCAGAACAACAATTGTTCCAATGTTTTGTTTGAAGGAAGGTGGTTTAAACGTGTTAAAACAGTATTTGGCAGAGACCATGAGAGCACATATTAACCCAGTGTTAGCTGACATGTTAGGACAGGAGACTGGAGAATCATTAAGGTCAGAAAGAAAGAAAATCTTAATAATTAACTTCTGTCCTTCAGCTGCTTTTCATAACATGGATTTTACTTTCAATGTATTTGATGAAATGTGTTTATTAATTATTAAATATTAACCCATTAGCAAATGATTTGACTATGTCATTTAGTCAATGGTCTGCAAGTAACTCAGATCAACTAGATAGTCAATGTTTGAATATGTGTTGCCATAATCGGACACCTCAGTATAATGGTTTACAACTAATGTAAACACACCCCTAAATGTGTAATCCTTCAAATACAATGTGATAATGTAATGTGTTCCATCAACACAAGTTCAGTACAATTAGGAACCGTGCTAAACAAATCTTTTCATTCAGAGACAAGTACCCTATGATTCCATTTGAACCAGATATCCCCTTTCTCTGTGTTCTGCTTTTAACCAAAAGCCCTCAAGGAATTAGCACCCAGTTATGTACAGCAGTTGTTGGCTCTGTTCACTCTTAATCGCACTCTTAGATAACAGGATGCGGGGCTGCTGGTTATTCCGAGGGTGAACAGAAATAGAATGGGAGGAAGGGCCTTTTCTGGTAAGACTCCAACACTATAGAACTTGCTGCCTTATTCTGTCATAGAAGCTAGGATTCTTACTGCCTTTAAATCAAAACTGAAAATGCATTTTCACAAACTAGTAAACTAGTATTTTACTTATCATATTTTTTTTTTTTTTTTATTGTACAATATATAACTGCTGTTTTTGTTGTCTTTTCTAATTTCAAATTTGATTATTGTTCCTACTATGTTTTTATTGTTCTTTTTATTTGAACTGGCTTTCTTTCTGTTATCAAATTTTGTATTTTGCTGTCTTATTACAATAGATTGATTTTTTTTAACTTTGTGTAATGCACTTTGGGGTCCATGTAACGAAAGGTGTAATATGAATAAATATTTAAATTAAAGAAATAATACATTTTCCTATCATACTGTAAAGTGTTGGGGGGAGGGGGTAGTCCCTTTGTATGAGGAGGTTTAGCTATGCTGTGTATTTGATCTATTTTAAACTTTTTTAAATAAAGAAAAACAAGTCTTCCTTCCATCTCGGCACGTTGCGCCTCATACAGTGCTCATTTATTTTATTAACAAAGTAAAATTGGCATGTAGAATCAGTTCTTGCTGGATATCAAAACCAGCAGTAAACAAATGCATATAAATGTTATAAAGGCCCTGAAAAAAAAAGGTAGAAAATGTGTTAAAGGTTTACATGTAAATAAACAATAAAAAATATATTATGTCATATTATAATTTCTTTTTTTTAATTATTATTATTAATTTGAAATGTATTTTTGCTAATGTAGGTTTGCTCATTTTTCCTACAGTTCCTTTAGGCTCTATTTATGTCAAGCCTGGATGTTGAAAGATGGTCATCTAAACTGGTGATGCTGCTGGCTTGGTCTACACAGATTCAGGGTGGATTTGAAGCATACACAAGAAGTAACCTTTTGTACTGTGTGCCATTAGTCTGGATAGAACTACACTACACTGTCGTTCAATACAATGTATTGTAATCCGTTTTTTAACGCTTTCAGAGTAGTCTCACTCGGGACCGTATTTATAGCTGATCCCCCTACAGGAACAAAATAATTTCCGATACACCTCATTATCACTAAGTTGTTTTTTTTTTTTTTTTTTTTATTAGTTTTCTTTCCAGAAACCAAACCAAAAAAAAAAAAAAAACTGGCTTAATAATAACTTTTACGAATAGTAAGAACATCATCACAATCTCCTGTGATTTAATTTGATCATTATTCAAGGATCATGTTCTTACTTTTAATGCTTTCCTGTTTCCTTGCTTCCCTGCACACTACAGCATTCATTAAGGCAATCATATTTTCTTTCATCTGTACTGTTGTTTCCAACAGCAGCAGTTTTGCTGGTTTCCATACTCATTGTGCATGTTAGGCAGGTCTTTCCTTCTTAAAGAATCTATACCAACAATACAAAGAACCTCTCCCAGCCTGCTTGTAAGATTGAAATAGTTGTGTAAGCTCTCGCTGAAGGGCTTGGCTAGGTTTTTATTGATTAACATAATGGATAAAGGAAATTGAAATGTTTTTAATGTATTGGAATTAGGTTTAGATAACTGGAAACAGGCAGTTATATGAACAATTCGTCAGATTAGATAAAGGGAGATATTTAAATGTGTTATACTGGCATAGACATGTTGTAACCCAAGCTACCCTGTACATTTGTTTCAGATTTTACTTTTGTTATCTGTTAAATTAACATTTGTTAAATACTCACTGGTGAGAGGTAATATTCTGCAGTCTTCATTCTTGTTTCAAAATTAAAATGTTCTGAAATAAAAACAATTATTGATTTCGGGGTAGGGGGAGATACACAGTACAAACACATTTATTTACTTGCATTCCAGACATAAATCTAGCAGTAAAAGATGAAATGTGATGCAATGGACATCATATACATTTCTATGGACTAGACTGTTTAAATGTAATATGGGTTTTATATTAGTGAAGTACTACATTATTGTGGTGACTCACATTTTAAACAATTCTTAAATTCTAAAACAAACAAGTCACTGGTTTTAACTGGTATAGCCATTTCTAACCCTTTACTGTGTAAGTTCCCAGACCTATTCAATGCCTATTTTCTCAATGTTAAATATTTTGGCCACTGGACAGCAAAAGGTTAAGGTTATTTCCACACTGGAACAGAATGTGGTCATAACAACCAAAAAATAAATAAATACATGAATATATTTGTGATCAGGTCACACTAATTGCTTCCCTGCAATTGTATCCTTAATTAACCAACAACTTTCAGGAGAGATGTTGCTTTCTGTGTATAGAAAAGGTAACATCATGGCTTTTACAAACATAATTGCTTCTGAAGAGACACGAGGGTAAGGAAAGTCAGCAAGCTGAAGAACTTGCCTCTAGATCAGGGTAACACAGGCCATTTCATTCAACCATATTCTAAATGCCTCTGTTCATCCAAATATTATTATTATTTATTTATTTGGCAGATGTTTATTTAGCAGACTTACAGGTGTTACAGGGCAGTACAGGGTTAGAATGCAAGAGTAATATTTAAATACACTATACTTTACAGTAAGTGCAAATAATACTACTAAACTATAATATGAAATAGGTTGCAACAAGTTAGGATTACAACAAGTTATCTACAAGTGCAGTCTAAACAGGTGGTTGGAGGAAGGCAATGAGAGACGGTGCAGTCCTAAAGTTCTCCAGTGGCTGGTTCCACCACAGAGGGGCTAAGGAAGAGAAGGAGCAGGCATGGCAGGATGGAGTGTGGAGGTAAGGCATGACCAGCTGGCCTGTAGAGGAGGAACAGAGGGGGTGTAGGGAGAAACAAGGGATTGGAGGTAGGAGAGGGCAATATGGTGAAGAGAGCAATAGGCAAAAACAAGGGTCTTAAAATGAATGCAAGCAGAGATAGGTAGCCAGTGGAGGGTGCGAAGCAGATTGGTAGCTTGAGAGTAGCCAAAAGGTATTTGCCTATTTTACCTATGTATTTTACCTTTTTAAAAAGTTGTATGACCATCCAAGACCAAAACTGGGCACCCCCTGCTCTAAAGAGCAACAATCTGAAACATGCTTCCAAATATTAATTAAAATGTATTTACAACAGTACAAACCTTGTACTGTTGGATGTCTTGCATCTTTTAATAGATGGACTGACAACTCAAGAGTGTTGTTCAAATGGTAACTACCCCTCTTCAGAGCTAGATAGCATTATATTAGGCAAGGTTCAATAATGTGGGGACCGTATTTGTAACCTAGATTATAGGTAGCAGAAATCATTGTCATTTTGTCAGGTTTACCTCCTTTTATAGTCCCACAGATTTCGTCTCTTTGATCCTCCTCAATGCACCAGTCAATGTTTTTCTCAGCCACTCTCTGGTCATTATAGAAAACTTGCATTTCCAAATGAAGATTCATTAAATCAAACCCTGATTTGTGAGAAAAAAAGTTTTTTTTTGTTTTTTATTTAGATTTGTGAAACAATTATCTCCATCCCTTCAATTGTTTCTTTCTTGTCATTAACCAACCAGTCTCCTTGTTTACCGACATGACCCACGAAGTGCTAGTGAAACCGATATAAGGTAAATAAGGCTACAAAACGGAGAACTTTCTTTAACTTAAAGTAGAATCAGATATGTTTTAAATTAAAATATTTGTTTACTATAACGTGTTTCTTTCAAAACTGCACACTTGAGACCTACATAGCTAAAGGAAATGCAAAACAGGGAATATTTATGGAATTATTTTGTTAGCTATTTTCATAGGAAACTAGTTTATCAGAAACTAGGATGTAGCTATTGACACAGTGTAGCAGTAAAAACATTTGGGCTCAAATTTAACCTGGCAAACTGAACTACCTGAAGTTGGAGACCATGATCCTCAAAAAGTTACTGACGTCAATAACTGAAATTTGTTAAAAGGTTGCCTGACTAGTCCTATATAATAAATGAAGAGAATCTAAGAAATAAACAAAATTTATAAGTGGTATCAACACTGTCTTTAAATGTAATCCTGGGTTAAATTATATTTAAAAATAAAGGTTGAATAGCTTACATGGAATCCCTGAGAATTTTATTTTCCACTCTCCTACACCATTATATCGGCAGGGCAATATTGTAAGAAGCATCTGATCAAATCCACCTGTTGCAACAGATAATATTCAATTATCATAGGGATTGCATATAAATATGAAGTTATCTTCTGCTGAGAAATAATACTTAAGACTTGGGCCAAATCAGGGCCATAAACCTCAGGTTAATTTTCAAGAAGACGAACACTAAGGTTGATTTGAAATATTATGAAAGGCTATATTTAGTCAGACAAATGCAAATACTATAGCTACAATAAAAACAGTACAGATACACATGTCATTTCTGTTTACAGCTAATTGTGATAAAGCTTTGTAAATTAACTTACCACTAAAAGAGTACCATGTATCCAGCTCTTCTGAAGAACATAGTAAATATTTTTCTCCAAGTGCAGAACCAAATGTAAAAAATAACAGAATATGCTGTATCATGTCTAAAACATTTGAAATGCTTAAAGAAGTAAGCTGAAAAACTGACGATTTAAGGTTTTACTTCCCCTTCTGCAATTTCAGACCTTACTTTTTTTCAGTAATCTGGTGTATAGTTATTTCAGAATAAAAGGTTTGCTTTCAGGACGTTAATGAGGAACTGATAAGAGACCAGTGTTCAGATATGCTACTTTAACAAGCACATCCCACTTTTTTCTCAGTTGTACAGGAAGCTTGTTTCAAAAACTATTCTCTGCTTTAAAGCATGTCTTACGACAACAGCTTTATACAGATGATCTGTTTTTTCTAGATTTTTGTAGGTTATCGGTTGACTGCCTTGTTTGTTGCATTGGGTTTTTGGGTGTGTAAGAATGGAATACAACCAACCACAATGGTTGTTGTATCAGCCTAGATTACGCCATAAGGTTTGGTCATGTATCACAGTAGTTGTTTTTTTTCCACTCTATATATTCTTCTATTCTCTTCTGATCTCCTCCGAGCCCACCACCCCAAACGATATTTAGGTAATAGCTACAGTCGCACAAGGAGATAATAAACTTTAAACTTCAGAGACGTATTGAAAGGTGTTATACTAGTGAGGGTGACTGTTCCCTCCAAGTGCACAAGATACACCTGGATTAAAAATCAATAATGTGCTGCTCCGTCCTAGATACGGTAACATGATTTGAAATCCCAAATCCCAATCCCAAAATGTACATTAAACGATGACTCCAATGGGCATCTGTGGTCCGTAATGGTTCATTCTAATGTTTGCTGTGTCTCAGTGAGGATGGAAATAACACATTCCTATTATTTCTCCAATTTGGTCCTTGAGCCTCAGTTTTACACCTGTCCAGAAGACTCTACCTACACAAGATGATGATATGCAGGGAGATGTTTTATTCTGTGACCTATTTCTCCAGGAGGCAAGTGTGTGGTCTATGAAACCAGCACTAGTAGCTGCCACATCATATGAATGTATCACCTCTGAAAACACTGTAAGCAATTTGCTTTATATATAATTATATATAATTTCAGAGTCATAGCGGTGCTAGTTTCAACTGGTGTTAAATAGAGAGAAATGGTGAATCTGAAAAGCTTTCCAAAAGCAATGACTCCGTTTAAGTGCTGCAAAAGTTAATTAACAATTTCTTATTAGGGATTTATCACTATAAAGAAAATCTAATTATTTCACATTTGTTAACAGTATATGAAGTTTGCAAATTAAACCTTGTTTCAGTTTAAAAATATTTAACTGATTAGCATTCATTCTTTGTAGCCCCATTTTCCCCACATTCAATAATAACCCTTCAATGAAAGTACAAATTATTGTTATTTCTAACATTTATTTGACTTTTACGGGCCATTTCCTAGATATACATTTTTACACACGTGACTTGGATTTCCTTGAATTACATTACTGACAATATGCCTTACTATTGGACAAAGCTAACCCTTTTCTAAGCAGTAAATAACTGAGGGGGTCTATTTTAATTATCTGGACAGCATAAGATTTAATAACCACTGGCTGTATTTACCCTTTCCTTGCTTCCTGTCTACAGAAGTCATGTAACAGTGTGTCCTTTCAGTTCTCTCAACCTGCTTCAAGGTGTGTGAAAGGTCAAACTATCACATGATTTCTCTAGTAAAAAAAAAAAAAAAAAAGTTGACCCTTTTAACATCACCATATAAACTAGAAATACATTTTAAACAGGTCCAATTAATTGTGAAATGTAAGGGTAGCAGTGACCCAGTGAGGGTCTGGAACCAACTCTCAAGTAATGTTGTTGAAGCTGACACCCTGGGATCTTTCAAAAAGCTGCTTGATGAGATTTTGGGATCAATAAGCTACTAACAGCCAAATGAGCAAGATGGGCCGAATGGCCTCCTCTCGTTTGTAAACTTTCTTATGTTCTTGTATCAATAAAACGGTAGGCTACTGCTCATCTTCAGTAATCAAGTAGGTAAGCCACACTGCATGTGTGCTGTCACTTAAGTGAAATCATAACTGTTTGCAAACGTTACCTTTTTATATAAATCTAAAATTATATTTGCACAATCTACTTTTATCCACGTGTAACATTTCACATTTGGATACTGCACATTCAGCTCCAGTTTTGAGTCCTCTTTGATTTTTGATGTGTAAATTAGACTAAAAAAATGTGCACAACAAAACGTCATGACATAATCAATTAAATATCGATTAAATATTAATTAAACATTAATTTAATATGCAATTAACTGCTGGCCTTGCCCTAAGGCCGGCCCTGGGCACGTATATCAGGCTTATGTCTTCGTGTGATTACGTCACCCACCAGCCCTACTGCTGCCGCCCCCCGTGCACGCTACAATATATTGTTAGCAAATCTCATCGCAATAACGTCAGATCGACGTAAAATGACAAATACGTGATTTAATAAAAATACATGTGTAAATAATTGTAAATTGTACATTTGAAACAACAATTTGTACCGTTGTTTTTATTTAATGAATTTACATTACTGACGTATTATGTTTTATTTGAAATGAATGGCATTAAAGTAATAAGCACCTTATAATTAATTATATAATGTTTTAGTAACATAAAAAAGCTTGCCCTACCAAATATGACTGCACACATTTGAGCAGGCTTGCAATATCTAATCTCCCGCAGTCTACATTGCCTCTGCACACTCTACTTTTGGTGACCCATGGAAGTGATTACTCATGCAGTTGATCGACTTCCTGTAAAGGGATAGGCGGTTCTCAGAAAAGAAGGTGCCGCATCGGTCTTGGTGAGAAATAATAATAATAATTTGTAGTGTATGTGGTGGTTTTTTTTTTGTAATTAGTTTTGAAAAGTTAGATCGAAAAAGCTACCCTGAATTATCGCCACTACGTTTATTACCGACATATGTGTAAATCGTAGAACATAAGACCCAATCTTCCAAAGACCGAGGCCTTGTTTCTGTTGTGATGTGTTGTTTTTATTTATTATTAATTGACTTTTCATACAATGTTTTACCATATTGTTCTAGTCTTTGCAGACTCCTAGTCTGTGCTGTTTAATGTAAGGTCGCTGCGTGTTTATTATATTGCACGATTTAATACATTGGTAATGTCCTGAATTGATACTGCTCCTAAGTGTAAGTTGAAATTGTTTTTGTCTCTAACCTGAATTACAGTTACGGAAATTCAGGTGAGTTTAACAAGCGTGTTTTATATTTATTATAAATACGTTACGTAAGTCGGTCACTGTAATGTGTGCACTAAGTATTAAATATTATATTGTACCGGGTTTTGTTTTATTCACGCTTAAATTAGAGCTGGTTCTCAACATTTAAAATGAAGCTTCAAGCTAATTTTACTTGAATCTGCTGCCTTCTGTTTATTTATTCTAACGATTTATTATAAATTACTCTCCGTTTGTAGGTCGTATGTTAGTATTTCTAATTGACAAAAAAGTTTCAACAATGGTTGTTGCCGATATTAGGTCTGAAGAGACAATGATTTCTTTCCACTATCCAAATTATTGTTATTATTATAAGAATGCATTGCTTTTCTGCAATAGAAGTTTACAGTAAACCTGTACCAACGGTTTACCTGTGGTATAGCTACTTGCACAAACTAGTCTAGTGCAGTGGTTTCAGGTTGAGAACAATCAGTATTTAAACCAAGTTTGCCTACTTAATTCATTTAAAAATTCCAAATGTATTAATTGTTATTCTTCAAAAACACAGCTGTGGTTGCAGATTTTCAACAGTTAAATTCGTTGTATCCAAAATGGCAACTGGCCGGATTGGTTATCTACCTTATGCTTATGATGAGTGTATAAACCCATTGTGGTTTCTATAGTTGTTTAAATCGTTTTTAGTTTTTATTTTTCACACAAGAAAGTTTGTTTGTACAGTACCAAAAAGTGAAATTTATCTTAACAAAATGTGGTAGCAGAGATCCATTGTTACCTCTGCTAAAGATCTGTCAAACTATAACTGGGTTAATTTCCTGTGGCTGCTTATGTTCCTCCAGGTTTCATTTTTGATATCTTGTGTTATTTTTTTTTTTTTTTTTTTATTTGACCAGCTATAGTGTAAGAATATATATGGTACACTTGTCAACCCCACTAAAGTTTACTGAAATTTGCTGCTTACTGGTGCAGTTTTCTATTTTTTTTTTTTAAAAGATTTTTTTATGTCTGAAATTGGTTCTAGTTTACAAATTCAGAGCAAGTATGAAAGTCAATATCAACTCCTTAACGTTCTTTTGTGTTTCATTGTAGGCATAAAACAAAGGTACCAGTTAAATTAAAAGGAATAATGGGTAAGTAGATTTTTTAGATCAGGATCTTATGGAAATATAATGCCATGTCATTTATTTGGAAATGCATACTGTAAGAAATATTTTGAATATTGCCAAAAAAAGAGCAACTAGATCTGCAATAATATTGACTTTTAGCAGAACTGCAGCCTGATACAAAATTTTCAAAGGTGCACACTCTAAATTTGCTGCTCCTACATTCAGCCCTTCTCTCCTATTTCTGCCACAGTCAGTTACTGATTGTTGTGTAACTGAACGTTTGCCAAGATAGTCAATGTAGTAAAATCAGTTTCTTGCAAACTCTCTCCCCCCCCTCCGCCCCCCACCAGATGGGGAAGAAAAGGCTTATGGAGGCTGTGAAGGCCCAGATGCTATGTATGTAAAGCTGATTTCCTCAGATGGCCATGAATTCATCGTGAAGAGAGAGCATGCTTTGACTTCTGGAACCATCAAAGCCATGTTGAGTGGCCCTGGTAAGTACAGTACTCTCCAGCTAAGAGAACACCCCTCGAGAAGCTAGCAAAGTGTTCTCTAAGATGGAGTTAGCCACCAGACACAGTATGAATTAATAAATAAATACATATATATTACTTGTCATGATGTATGTGTATCAACATATGAAATTAACTGAAAGGTATAGGGTACTCCCCAGGCATTTTTAGCCAGACGCGCTGACCGCAAAGTGGCTGTCGCTTCCCGCCTTAAAAAAACCTGATCCGCCCGTTTTGCAGAAGCTACTGTGCCTTTAACCGCCTAATACTATATTTGCACTGTCTACTTGATTATTTTCAGATATTATCAATCTGTCCATTTTTTGTCATTATTGTACTGTAAGGTTATATATAGTACATGATAGCTATACAGATGCACCAAAAAAAAGCGTATTCCTTTTGTTGTGATATTGTAAAAAAATATCTACCCAGACTCTTGCAAGAGAGATTGGGGTTTCATGTATAGAGGCTGTACGCCTTTAAGAAAGGCATGATGGGATATCAGCTGTACACTTGTCAGCTGACATACAAATGCTTAATATGCAACAGTTATGATGGTGACCAGATGTGTGTGAGTATAGTTGTGTAAAAAAAAAAAAATGGTTAAAATGAACAGTTGCATTCAAAAAATGTGGAACAGCGAAAAACAAAAATGGACATGCATTAACAAAATGCCCTGAAAACTATTTAAATGAAGCAATAAGCTCAATAATTAATCTAAAAAGGAAGTGAAAAGGTCACCGTTTTTTTTTTTTTGTGAACTCCAATAAACTTACGTTATCTTTCCCCATTTCAATCGTAGAGTGCCTGAATAAGCACGGTAATTTACCATAACAAAAAAGTCAAGAAAAAAGAGCAACCAGATATAGTCAACGAAAGACAACACATTATTCAAATTCTTTGTCGTGTTATATATTTAAGGTAAGGCAATTTAATTTTTCCATTCCCAGCTATGCAGTTCTGCTGCTTGGCTGTACAGAATTTCTGGAGAGAACCCTGAGGTAAAAGCAAAACAATCGGCAAGTGTATGTTAAATAAACTAATTGGGGCTTCTGGTTTTCGGTTTTAACCGATTAAAACACAGATACAAAAAAATGTAATCCGTGGATAGCCAATAAACACGGAAAAACTGTGGAAATGGTTAATCAATTCATGTTCACTTTACCCTTTTCCCATTAAAAAATAAAACCTACTACAAAAATAATAATAAATACATTTCCCAGTGCTGCTGGGGAATGTCTCACCTTCCTGATTTGTATCTATCATTGATTTGTTCTGAATACTTTAAACCCGCCCCAACTACTGAGTGACAGCACATTCCTACATTTCTATTGGAGAATCAGCTTGCAAGATTTAAAAATGCCTACACACAAACCCCAGAAGAATGTGCCCGTGACCATTGGGATTCCGTTGTGGAAGACTGCAAAGAAAAGAAGGTACAACAGTGCAGATACTGTTGCCTTACTACTATACATATTTTGACCCCAAAAACACTAATTTCATACAGTATATCAAAAACAAAAGCCACCCCCCCCCCCCCAAAAAAAAAAAAAAAAGATTTCCATAAAACTCAGTAATGGCTAAAAAATAAGCACTGAAAAATACAATTAATAAAAACTAAAAAACAGAAGCCCTAACTGTAATACAGTAACAGACAAACTACTGTTAATAAAACTAAAGCAAAACAACACGGTCAAAAAGCTTAAATCTCTATGTACAGTGCTCCCTAGCTTTAAGGCTGCCAAATATAATGTGCCTCGGATATAACCCTCTTACAGCATGTCCCCATAATTCCCTACACTAGTGATTCATGCAGTATTTCTACAGTAAATACAGTACCGGTGTTCAAACTATAAACAATTTTTCAGTCTAAACATCAATTTCTGTTTCTCCCTTTTGATACAGTATCTGAACTGAAGAAAAGCTGCACTGGGACTTTATAACACAGACATCTTATTCAGCATTCATTTTATAGCTAAATAAATATTCGGCCTATTATGTGGTTGTCTTTCCTAATGTATTGACTTTTTTGCTGTGAGAGTAGCTGCAGCTTTCTCCAGGAGACGAGACGCTTCAGCCCCGCTCCGGTAACCGAACCTGGGGCGAGCCCATTCCCTCTCCTGACCCGCTGTCCTTCTCGCACTTGGTTTGCTTGTCTATTGCTTCAAGCTGACCTCCCGAACTCCATTTAGCCAGGCTATATATCGTTTAAAAACTTCTAATTAAAATGATCCATGAGTGGGAATGTTGCCTTATTTTTTGAGAGAGGCAGAGAGACTACACCCCCTTGAACTTTTTTCACATTTTGTTGTATCAATGCCTCAGAGTTTCATGCATTTAAATGAGGATTTTTTTCCCACTTATATATACACCATACTCCACACTGTTAAGGGGAAAAGTTTTTATTGACAAAAATGTTATATAAAAAATACAAAACTGAAAGATCATAATTGGATAAGTCTCCATCCCCTGAGTTAATACTTGGTGGAAGCACCTTTGGCAGCAATTACAGCTTTGAGTCTGTTGGGATAGGTCTCTAGCAACTTTGTACACCTAGATTTGGCAATATTTGACCATTCTCCTTTACAGAAGTGTTCAAGCTCTGTCAAGTTTCGATTGGATTTAGGTCGGGGCTCTGACTGGGCCACTCAAGGACGTTTACCGTTTTGTCCCATAGCCACTCCAGTGTAGCTTTGGCTGTGTGCTCTGTGCACTTTTTTACACAGAGAATCGTGAGGGTCTGGAATCAACTCCCCAGTAATGTTGTTGAAGCTGACACCCTGGGATCCTTCAAGAAGCTGCTTGATGAGATTCTGGGATCAATAAGCTACTAACAACCAAACGAGCAAGATGGGCCGAATGGCCTTCTCTCGTTTGTAAACTTTCTTATGTTCTAACCTATAGGAACTGCTGAATTTATCCTGGAATCATGTGAATCAGTACAATTTAACACAGGTGGAGGCCACTTGGTGTGTAAATTTTGAAAGTGATTGGTTAGACCTGAGCTTATTTAGGATTGCTATTACAAGGGGGGTGGTGGACACTTATCCAACCAAGCTATTTTAGTTTTTAGTTAATTAATTTTCTACAAATTTCTAGAATAGTTTTTTCACTTGGAAGTTGTGGGATAGATGTGTAGATAAATAATAATTTAAAAAAAATAAAAACAACCTTATAATGCATTTTAATTCCAGGCTATAAGGCAACAAAAGGTGAAAAATTTGAAAGGGGGTGTAGACTTTCTATATGCACTGTGTATATATGTATTACATATTACGTGTTGCTTTATGCAGGGTTAATTCATAGAAAGTTACATTTTTGCTTCACTATATGTGCATTATAGGGAGGGAGTTAATTTATTTTGTATTTTTGCTAGATGAGTGTTGTGTCCCACGGCGTCCCCCCTCCTCTGTTTATAATGCTGTCAGTTATAACGTTCATATTGTGACACACCCCCAACCCCCCCCGGCACGAAACCTGCGTTATGGCGAGGGAACACTGTACTGTGAAATTAGCAGACGGGTGTGTTTCAGTCTATCGCAATGGCAGAGGCAAAAATAATGACCGTTACTTAGGGTTAACTTAACGTTAATAAACTGTTAAACTAAATTAACACAGCACCCCTACACACGTTACAAAATGCAGCACCAATATACAAGACATGCAGATTATTTAACTGAATGGTGAAGCAAATCGCCAGAATAGGAGACACCAAATTGTTCTGCGACTTGTGTCCGATTCAGGCTTTTTAATAATTTTTAAGCTTGAATAATTTCCGTTTTTGTGTAGCAAGAAAAACGGTGGCGCATTTTGCCGTTTGTTTACGTGCCATTTTGTAGCAATGAGGTGCACTTATGGAAATCCAGAATACAAAATAATTCAATGATATAACGGCGGTTCTGGAAAGATTTAATAAATCAAATAAATTTAATAAACCAAATCACACTAGTGATGACAAGTCGCTTTTTTACAAAACAATACTGTATCCATTGTGAACAAATCGCTATTGTTGCCAAGAAGATGTTCTTTAAAGCGAAGTTCCTGTTCCTTTAGCCAGAGCATTTACAATGAGGACAAATCTGTTTGACCACAAGGGTGTGCCCTTACGTGAAGTGTTCTTTTAGGAGGTGTTCCTATACGCGGAGACCACTGTATGCAGGAAACGATCAGAAAAAGAAAAAACAAACCAAAAAAAACTTTCAAATTGTTTAGTACTATACAAAACCATATGCCATCAGTAGATAATTGGTCATTAGTAGGGGTGTGCGAATTGTTTATCCAGTAATCTATTGGAATTAGTCCATTTTGTAAATCTTAACTACTAAAATATGAATCTAATGTAAAAATATTGATTATGCTGTTTTGACCACCTAATGTTTGTTGTAAATAAAATACTGTATCTTGCCTCAACTCCATGCACTCCAGAAATATTACTTCAGAAAGCCTTTTTTTCAAGATTTCTGATTCAGAGTTTCTTGTAGTAGTGCTTCCTCTACAGCTTGAATTAGACATTTTGCAAGCTGTACAAAGATAGGCCAATTTAATTCTTAAAACAGTCGATTTAATTGGTTTATCGATGCACTTTTAGGGCTTTTTCAGTTTTTTCATGTATCCTTCTGTAAGTACAAAATAGTTCCTATGCTTTGTCTTTAGAAACTACAAATTTGCTGGAAAAACATATTAATGCTGAGTAATTGTGTATAACTGCAGTTTAAATGTATTTTCCTGTAGTGGCCCATACCATAACATATATATATATATATAGGATATACCCAATATAGATCTATATAAGTATATAGATATTATATATATCATATATATATATAAGCTTATGGATTAAGATATTCTTTATAAAGAAATGGAAAAATATTCTAACAAATATTTTTTTTGACATGGTAATGACAAAAATACCTTTCATTGGAGACAGATAAAAGGCAAGCATGTCATTCTGAAATGCCTCGCTTAAACAGTGCCCAAGTTACTGCAAACGTTGGGGTGATTTTTAGATAGATTTTATATGTGATTTAATTTTTTTGCGACTTCCTATTATGTGGAATGTAGTAAACGAGAACCAGAACGGTGAGTTTTTTCACCTTCGTTTTACAACGGCATTTCCGTGTTTTGTTTGAAGTGTTTAAAGGTACATTTCAGTTTATTTGCTTAAGCTACAAAAAGGCACAAGTAAATCTCATGTTATTGCTTTATGAAAACGTGTATATGACTGCTGGTTACTGTGAAGAAACAGCAATGGCAAGGAATGGAAAAAAAATAATGCAGTGTCAACTTTATGTACTCAGGAATAAACAAAACAACGTTTAACTTGAACTGATGTTCGACATCATTTGTTTTGTAGTTAATTCACTGGGGTAAAGTAAGGCCTACACTATTTTTTACTCCTGGTATATTGTTCTATTTTAACATGTTCCATATTGTATGGTCTTGCTGTAAGATAAAGGCACGCACACAGGGTCCACAGCCACACCCCCTGCACTTGCTGCTATGCTGTCTCTGTCTGCGTTCTGTGCAATATAATGGCTTTTGTTACTTTTTCAAGACGAACGAATATTTAAATTGAGTGAATATCCGAACATGAAAATCTTGTGTTCAACCCAGCACTAAATTATATAACCATTTACTTAAATGGTTTACTTAAATGTTTTATACACTTTGCACCTTTTATTTTTTTATTCCTCCAAACGCGCTGCTTTTGTCTCTTCTCAGCACAAGTTTGACTCAGAGCATCAGGTGAATAGCTGGTAGGTGAGGCAGAATGTCACTCAGATCAGTCAACCTGAACAAAACTGCTCACTGCATTATAATACACACTGATATCTGCAAATACCGAAATGTTTAACTTTTTATACCTTGTTTTCTGAAAATATGAACCTAAGATTTTATTTTTATTTATTTTTGTCATATGTGGGGCTTTACAGTAACTATTGTGATGCTCGAAGAGATTGAGGTTTTGAGATTTTAAAGAAAATAAATCCAAGGAAGTTGATTATATCACTGTTTCACTGATCTTTTACATCTATTTTAGTTTTGTTTGTAAACTCTTCTACCCCATCACCTGTGCCCCAGGGATGCTTTATTTGTGTTCACCAAAAATGCATTTCTAGTTTAACATTTGGTTTAAAATGTTAAATTTGTAAACTTTACAAACTATGTACTTTTTTTTTTTTTTTTTTTTTTTCCTTATTATTATTATTCTTCTGTTACAGGTCAGTTTGCTGAAAATGAAACAAATGAAGTAAATTTCAGGGAGATCCCGTCTCATGTCCTTTCCAAAGTGTGCATGTACTTTACCTACAAGGTTCGCTACACCAACAGCTCCACAGAGATCCCCGAATTCCCCATCGCACCTGAGATCGCACTGGAACTGCTGATGGCTGCTAACTTCTTAGATTGTTAAATTACTTAATAAATTATATTGAAAACATGTTTAGGTTTTCTTTTCCTCTTGTTTTTAAATAGTATTTAATTGTTTGCTATTGGAAGATTTCATGTAAAGTTGAATATGCAATAGAATGTCTGGGTGTAAAGTATAAAACATATGAAAAAATACTTTGTATGATGTTTCCACCATTTTCTTAGTAAAATATGAATAATTGAGAGACAATTTGGGACAGTTTTTCATTAAGCAAGAGTTGCCGTTTTCATTCGTCAGTGGTGGAAACACAATACGCAGTGTTTTTTTTCTTTTAATTGTTTTTTCGTGGGACGAAGCACCTTCTGTTTGTTGGAATTGATTGAGGCATCTTTGTAGAGCTGGTATTTCTGTTTTCTACTCATATATATATATATATGTACACAAACATACATACGTACATGCACAGGTAGTGCACAAAAAAATGGAAACACCTGGGTAAATGAGGGACACCAAATATATTGAAAGCAAGGACTTCCACACAGGTGTGGCTAATGCGTTTAATTAAGCAAATAACATCCCAGCATGCTTAGGGTCATGTATAAAAATGCTGGACAGGCCTGGTTGCCTATAATTATTGTTAGCATAGCTGCAAGAGGGGTGACTTGGGGTGCATTTGGCAGGAGCTTCAGTGACCAAGACAGCTCAACATGCTGATGTTTCACAAGCAACAGTGTCTAAGGTGATGTTGGCATGGAACGCTGAGGGAAAGACATCATCATCAGCAAAGGGTAACAGTGGGCGGAAACGCATACTCCAGTATCGTGATATTCATGCTTTAATTCAAAGTGCAAGGCAAAACAGGCGAGCAACTGCAGATCAATTGACTGCAAATTTCAACCTGGGGCGCGAGCAGCCAGTTTCATCAAAAACGGTCCGCCGAGAACTCCACAGAGTGGGATGCCGTAGTCGGGTTACAGTGCACAAGCCGCTCATCACACCTGGCAATGCACGTTTGCGAGTCCCGTGGTGCAAAGAGCACAGTCAATGGACTACCGAGCAGTGGAGAAATGTGATATGGTCAGATGAATCCTCCTTCACCATGTTCTCGACAAATGGATGAGTACAAGTGTGAATTTTCCTGGCATGATTGGGGTGCACTAATTCCCTTAGAAGGCAAGGTCAATGCTAATCGCTACTTAATGGTACTGAGTTATGATCTTCACCATGTTGCAGCATTTCATTTCAGTATCTTCCGGGATGAAAATGCCCCTATCCACAGAGCACATGTTGTCGCCCAGTGGTTTGATGAGCATGTTATCCATATGTCACGACCTCAGCCACCAGATATGAACCCAATCGAGTATTTATGGGATATTCTGGAATGGCACCTGAGACAGCTTTTTCCACCTCCATCAACCAGGCGTGAGTTGATTGACTTTCTCGTGGAAGAAAGGTGCCGCATCCCTCCTGCAGAATTCCAGAGGCTGATGGACTCTATGTCATGGCACATGCTGTACTGGTCGCACGTGGTGGCCCAACACCCTATTAAGTGACTTTACATTGGTGTTTCGATTTTTTTGTACACTACCTGTGTGTGTGTGTGTGTGTGTGTGTATATATATATATATATATATATATATATATATATATTATATATATATATATATATATATAATATATAGATTTACTGTTCTTTTTTTCACTATGATATGCTATATTGGATAACAACAACATAAAGGTTCACTTTATTATTATAAATTAATCTGGCTGTACCAGACTGGTAATATGGTAATTTATGTTTTTGCTACAATTTGTGGTGGATGAGGTTTTTAGTTCCTATATATTTATTTTAATTTCTTTTTCACACAAGGGTGTTGCGCATTTTCAGGTATCATTAATAATTAAATGACTCCTATTGGCCGTTGTACAGTTTGATTTTAACCAGTGATGGTACACATCTAATCTACACCTTTTTTCCAAATTTGACAGCATTCTGAAACACCAATTGTAAGATTTCTGCCTGTTTTCATCATTAGGCAATATTATACAAAGGATGTGAACTCTGTGGTGTGTTATATAATTGATTACAGCATTTAAGGCCAAGAACAGCTGTGAGTCGGACATGTTAATGGGTTAATATAACTACGTTTACAGTCTCAGACAAAAGTATTGGCACCCTAAGCTTATAATACAAGTCAAGGTAACAGATTAAAGACAAGCATGGAGTAAACTTTGACCACTTCTTAATAAAAGCAAAATACACAATTTTTACTAATTTAAGAAATAATGTTTATCAAAAAACAAACTTATTGCATTTGACATATTCGTTAATTACAAAAGTATTGGCACCCCCACTTGAGTATTTTGTGTACCTTGCTTTTATTAGAGTTTTCAGATGGGATCATTCTTAACCAGTATGTTACCTCTTCTTGGTGAATCTGTGCATATTCTGTGTTGCATATTTTCTTCAGCTCGGACAGATTGGATTCACAATGCTTGGCTACATCTTTTTTCAGATTAGCCCAAAGCCTTTCTATTGGCTAGACCTGTATTGTTGCCCTCAAAGTGGATAATTTACTTTGGCTATGTATAAACATATCGAGTGTCAAAATCTAGAGATAAATGAAATAACTTGTCTGTCTATATGTACCGGTATGTAACACTTACATTTTTACATAAAAACATTATTATTATTTATTTCTTAGCAGACGCCCTTAGCTAGGTCGACTTACAATTGTGGATGGTTGATGTACGACATGGTTTTCTACTGTTCATGATACTGATGGTTTCAGTTTTGTGTTTGCAGAACTGGGGGAGCATGTATGTTAACTCACTTGTTTGAATGCACAATTTCTTATTCAATTGTATTGTAATAGAGGAATAAAAGTTATTCATAGGATTTTGTGACTTTTTAAAATGGGCCAGGAAATACCTACTTGGAATGCAGTGTAAGTAATGTATCCTGTGTGCTTATTATCTTGTGATGGGTATGAAGACACCTATATGTACATATAGCCAGCCGGTGGTACAGCTACAGCTGAGCAGCGCAGTGCTACTCAGGCTGACAAAAATAAGAAAATCCAACACAGTTTTGGCTGTGTGCTACAGCCAACTAACTGCAGTCTCTGTTTTCTTTCTTGATTTTCTTTAGTCCCACTTCTCTCTGGCTGTCTTGCTGTTTCTTTTCCAACTCCTTGTTCATCAGCTCTCTCGTGTCACAGCACACCGTTCGTCTTGGAAGCCTGCTACTTATTCACTGTCCAGGCCACGCCTCCGGTGCACCAGCCACCAATCACATGCATGCACGACTTCCTGTTCTCGATGCCTTGATTTGTGATGACGGTGTTGCAACCGGGTCCCATTCGCGAGGCAAGCCGATCTTTTGATTGGTGGTGAATCTCCTGTCTCTGACATACCTGAGCACCTGCTGCAATTGAACCTTTGACTCTGGGTCACAGAATCTTCCCAAACATGGTTACAGCAGATCCAGGGTCGTTACAATATTCTCAGTCTTTAATAATGTCAGTGCAGTCCCTCCCAGGTGTATTCTTCAACTGGTGTCACTGAAACTAAGTGAGGCCAGAACGTGTGCTGCCCTCCAGGAACTAAAATATTAGAATCCAACAAATCATTTTGTAAATCCTTGACACCAGCCAAGCCAGCAGACTTGTAAACTATTTAGTCTTCATGTGTAGAGCAAGCACACTAAAGCATCAATTTTTTTTACCATCAAGCTTAACTCTACATTTACAGGTCCTGCCTTGTGTTTTAAAACTTGGTTTAGAAGCCAGGGTATGACAAAATAACACAGGTTATAATACATCAATTAGTCTGTCAGTCCCCAGGTGGGCAAGACAGAAAGCGGAAGCTGCTGTACCAAGGTGACCACGAGCTTTCGGCCTCGAGTTGATGTATGTATCCTGCTGCTCTGGGAACCCATAACAATCCACATACTGCTGAAGGTAAACTCTGAGGGCCATTGTATCTTAGTTAGCTAGATTTTCATTTATCTACACATCCTACCCCACAACTTCCAAGTGAAAAAAATATTCTAGAAATTTGTAGAAAATTAATTAAAAATAAAAACTGAAATAGCTTAGTGTCCACCCCCCTTGTAATAGCAATCCTAAATTAGCTCAGGTGTAACCAATCACCTTCAAAATCACACACCAATTTAAGTGGCCTCCACCTGTGTTAAATTGTAGTGATTCACATGATTTCAGGATGCATTCAGCAGTTCCTGTAGGTTCCCTCTGCTGGATAGTGCATTTCAAAGCAAGACTCAAACATGAGCACCAAGGTGTTTTAAAAAGAACTCCGGGACAAAGTTTTTGAAAGGCACAGATCAAGGGATGGGTAAGAAAAAAATATGCCTAAAGGCCTTCCCTCCAAATGGATGACCAAGCTTGGAGAATGGTCAAGACGATTATTAAGAAGTGGAAGGTGTATGGACAACAATACCAAGCACCCTGCCTAGATCAGGAATCCTATTTGAAGTATCCACTCCAAACTGGATGACCAAGCAAGGAGGAGACTGAAGGTTACCAAGAGGCCAATGGAAACTTTGCAAGAGCTACAGGCTTTTATGGCCAAGACTGGTCAAAGTGTGCATGTGACAACAATATCCCAAGCACTCTACAAATCTGGAATGTATGGTAGGGTGGCAAGAAGGAAGCCATTACTCAAAAAAGCCCATCTTAAATCCTATTTGAAGTATGCAAAAAAAAACACTCATAAGAAAGTTTACAAACGAGAGGAGGCCATTCGGCCCATCTTGCTCGTTTGGTTGTTAGTAGTTGATCCCAAAATCTCATCAAGCAGCTTCTTGAAGGATCCCAGGGTGTCAGCTTCAACAACATTACTGGGAGTTGATTCCAGACCCTCAAATTCTCTGTGTAAAAAAGTGTCTCCTATTTTCTGTTCTGAATGCCCCTTTTCTAATCTCCATTTGTGACCCCTGGGTTTCTTTTTTCAGGCTGAAAAAGTCCCTTGGGTCGACACTGTCAATACCTTTTAGAATTTTGAATGCTTTTGGTCGCCACGTAGTCTTCTTTGTTCAGACTGAACAGATTCAATTCTTTTAGCCTGTCTGCATATGAACATGCCTTTTAAGCCCGGAATAATTCTGGTCGCTCTTCTTTGCACTCTTTCTAGAGCAGCAATATCTTTTTTATAGCGAGGTGACCAGAACTGCACACAATATTCAAGATGAGGTCTTACTAGTGCATTGTACAGTTTTAACATTACTTCCCTTGATTTAAATTCAACACTTTTCACAATGTATCCGAGTATCTTGTTAGCCTTTTTTATAGCTTCCCCACATTGCCTAGATGAAGACATTTCTGAGTCAACAAAAACTCCTAGGTCTTTTTCATAGATTCCTTCTTCCAATTTCAGTATCTCCCATATGATATTTATAATGTACATTTTTATTTCCTGCGTGCAGTACCTTACACTTTTCTCTATTAAATGTCATTTGCCATGTGTCTGCCCAGTTCTGAATCTTGTCTAGATCATTTTGAATGACCTTTGCTGCTGCAACAGTGTTTGCCACTCCTCCTACTTTTGTGTCGTCTGCAAATTTAACAAGTTTGCTTACTATACCAGAATCTAAATCATTAATGTAGATTAGGAATAGCAGAGGACCTAATACTGATCCCTGTGGTACACCGCTGGTTACCACACTCCATTCTGAGGTTTTTCCTCTAATCAGTACTTTCTGTTTTCTACATGTTAACCACTCCCTAATCCATGTACATGTATTTCCTTGAATCCCTACTGCGTTCAGTTTGAGAATTAATCTTTTGTGCGGGACTTTGTCAAAAGCTTTCTGGAAATCTAAATAAACCATGTCATATGCTTTGCAATTATCCATTATCGATGTTGCATCCTCAAAAAAATCAAGCAAGTTAGTTAGGCACGATCTCCCTTTCCTAAAACCATGTTGACTAGTACCCTGTTACCATATAGGTAATTTTCCATTTTGGATCTTATTATAGTTTCCATAAGTTTGCATATAATAGAAGTCAGGCTTACTGGTCTGTAGTTACCTGGTTCAGTTTTGTTTCCCTTTTTGTGGATCGGTATTACGTTTGCAAATTTCCAGTCTGTCGGTAACCCAGAGAAATCTTGGTTAGCGGTTTCCATAATACTTTAAAGTGTTTATAATGTGCTGCAGCGTACTAGAGTAAACCACTTATAATAACAATGAAAATATACCACCTGTGCCACCATATTTTCACACATAATTTTTGTAAGACGTCACCTTTTATGACGACCAGATCGCTTTTTTTTTAAATTAAAACCCCTGATAGGACAGGACCGCTTAGGTAATCAAATCCGCTTCACATTTGGTGCCCTTGTTATTTTCACAAAGGACAGCCCCTTTCACTTGACGCTCTGACGTAAAGTTCGGCTGCGTCTCTTACTGTGGTGTAGGGGGTTTCCATCATGGCGTCGATGCAGGTAGGTATCCAACTAAAACTGAGACGCTTTATTCCTTTGGTGTACTTTCATCTCGCCGCGTATCTGTCTTCAGTACGCGTTGAATACAGGCAGTCACAGTCGTGTTTGTTTATTTCGCGTTATGAACTGTTAAAGCAAAAAAGAGGCAGTTAGGGGGTTGGATTTGAGAGAGACCGTTTTGTGCCCAAAGACTGCTTAGTAGTAAATCACCTCGCTAACTGGTAGGATTAGAGAACAGTGGCGTAGGCACAGGTGATGGCAGCAGTACCTGGAGCTCGCGGTGTGGGAGCCATAGGCGTCGGTAATCAGTTGCCTTGTTGAAATGTGATAACATATTTGTGCCGACTGTACTAGTCCGTTTCTAGGATGTTCCTGGAGTTTTATCAAAAGTCCAAAGATGCGAGCAGTGTTTTGTTGACAGCAAAATATGTGGGGTATTTAAATATACGATGTTGTCCGTTGATGTTTGTATATAAGGAAATGGTTCATACACTTATCATTTCTATTTCGGATATCGTCTAGGATGTTTTTAAACTGATACATGCAGCTGGGTGCATGAAGCCAATGGTGAAAAGGTAAACCGGAAGATTCATCTTGTCAGATCCACCATGAACGAGTGTAGTCTAACTTATCTAAAGTCTTACGTCCTGTTGCCTAAGCTTATCTTAAGTAAATGCATTTTTTGTTTGTCGGACATAAGCGTTCTGTGCAGCTTGCACAAGATGTTGTTTACTTGTTGTTTTTACCATGCTTTCTGGATTCAAATAATATATATAATATAAGATATATATATATATATATGATCTATATATATTATCAGGACAACCTCCAGCGCATATGTGTTACTCAAACCGATTAAGAGCCTCTTAACTGCGGGCCAGTGTCAGTACTAGATGAAGATCCTGTTCTCTCTCTTGCATCTGTACACATGTAATAGTATTCCTCTACTACACAGATTAAAGACCCCTGCAGAAGTTTTAGCTGCTAAATCATCAGCTTCTCTTGCAAATGTACCAGCAAAATAATGCTGAAAATCGCAGTAGGTAGGATGCTGAATAATATAACAATTTTGTTATTTTGTTTATATGTTTGTTAAATATTCTTCATAGGGCCAACATTTCTGGGGTGTTGTTGTTTTTTAATTTTATATATATATATAAATATATATATTATATATATATATATATATATATATATATATATATATATATATATATATATATATATATATATATATATATATATATATATATATATATAGAGAGAGAGAGAGAGAGAGAGAGAGAGATAGAGAGATAGAGAGAGAGAGAGAGAGAGAGAGAGAGCTTGGATAAGAAATCCCATCCAAGCTCTTGTACCATTTGCTCCAATATTAATCTATATACAACACAGTATACAGGATAACTGTATTATAAACGTGAGTAAAGTGAATTAAACTCGGTCTACTTAAGTCTGTCAAGTGAAATAAAAGGATACAAATTTAAATAATACATGAGGTGGTATGGTAAGCAAAGTACTGCAAGTGCGACAATAAACACAATGTTCTGTATTAGCATTGAAAAAAACATTTGTAAGTGTAAAATTACCATGGTTAGTTTTTATAAGAGCTGCAAGGTTGTATTAGAGGAGTTTAAAATGCAGGGTATAACACCATTTTAAATAAACCACCAAATTCAGTGTTTAAGTGTTTGAAATGTTGAAGTAGTATTTAATTCATACCAACTTTAAAATGGTCTAATTGGTGTTGAACCAGACCATTATAATGGTCTAAGTCAGTGGAACGTTGCAATTAATACTCTGTGATCGGTTCCTTTAGGTTTCTGTGTATTTATCAGAAATTTAGATGTTTGCCCCAATCTGTAGTATAATATTTTATAATATATTTTTTCCTTTTGACGATTTCCTCCAACTTTACCACAGCAATTCAACTGCAGTGTTCACAGGGGGTAAAAATTACATTGATTAATGGCATTGCTACTTACAATGTGAATCGTTGTTTGCAGAAAATCAAAATCTCTCCAGTTAGGTATTTGAAATTGAACATGTTAAAAACGGTTGATGTTTGTTTCTGCTTTTTTTTTTTTTTTCTTCAGAAAAGACTACAAAAGGAACTGTTAGCTCTCCAGAATGATCCACCCCCTGGAATGAAATTAAATGAGAAGAGTGTTCAGAATACAATAACACAGTAAGTAAATCTGACATGTTTGGTTTGTAATTTGTGTTGCGACCACGCCAAATCACTTGCCTCCAGTTTATTTTGTTATGAAACTGCCAACCATTAATGCAGAGAACAAACATGTAAGCATAGCTTTTGTGTTACTAGCATTTAAGACGTCTAGAAAGCAGATACATGAAGCCTAACAGAAGTATGCTGCCGATCAGGGATAACCAGTCCCAGAGGGGCCTTGCTGTGTTTGGTTTAGATGTATTATCCTCTTCCTGGTGATGTGGATGAAACTTATAAATTTAGTGATTTTAATATCTCAGGAATAATAAAAAGTAAATCCCTGACTGCTCTCTGGGGATGCCAAATTCTTAACTAACAGAAGTTGTTTATACTTTACGCTGACTCACTTGAGTAAAGAATTCATTCTACAAGGCATTTTTGCTGCCAGTAGCATTTTATATCATTGAATCCAAATGTGGCTCTTATCTGTGTATGCTTTACACAGACTGAAACAATATTTTAATAGGTGCATCGAGTGTACAGTAAACCACCAGTGTATATATAAAAAAAGTAAATTTAAAAAAAAAAAAAGTTACTTCCGTTCCAAGTACTGTTTCTTTTAATCAGTCATGTATGTTTGTTTAGGATAATATGATTTGGAATCCCAGTGAAAGTTAATGTCAGAAACATTGCATTTGTTATTCATCACGCACATACAGTAGGTGTTAGAATGACAAAAACAGGCGGTAACAGAATGCATTGTAGATGTATTAAGGTGTTATTTAATCGTGATATGTTATGACAAATTATCTTCCTATAGTGTAGAATGTACAGTGTTTGTTACCTGTTGCTTTCTTTGCTGAATGTTGTATATAAAAAAAAAAAAAAAGCAGGATAATCGTTTGAATAGTTTAACTTACTCGTTATTAATTGTACTGCTTTTTGTAAAAACAAACTTATTTTCAGTAATTGGAGTTCTTTCATCAGCAACAGGTCTTTCAGTGCTTGTATGTGTGCATAAATACTTTTGAGAATTATTGAATTTGTAAAAGTGTTATTAATATGTTTTTGTAACCCCTAGTTGTTTTGCTAGTATTTCACTAGAAAGGCTGTACTGACCTTGACATTGTGTTAACTGCTGAAGCTGTGCTTACAGTATCATAACTGTTAAACACTATACATGCACTGCTCTTTTAGGCTTTGTAACTTCTATCTGTCCTTAAGGTCTCTTACTCTGCTGACGTACTGGGCTAAACACTGTTAGTTTGGTTACCTAGAGAACCATGCTTTTAAACATGCACATTTGTGAGGTAAAGTGTGATTGGGCTTCAGTAGACCCAGATAGCAAGCGACATACAGACATAATGACAAACAGCAAGGGAAAGTGAGACAAACTATTCAAGCACAGTAAATTAGCTGAAAAAACCAAGCCTGTCAACTATCTTCCTCTGGGGCATAAAAAAAAACAAACCAAAAAACCTGTTTGGCACCAGTAAGAAGTGCACTGCGGCACGCCTGTCAAAGGCGGTGGATATGCATTAAGTTTATTTTCCCTGCTTACTGTCATGCCATGTATTTAATTTGGAAACCTTTAATTTACATTTAAATTGCAGTTAGAACATGTTGATACATATTTAGACACCGTACTATATTTTTAAATCTGGCGCTTAAGATTCTTATGCATCATTAATAAAAGCGTTTAATTTATGTGCTTTCATTGGTTAGCTTGAATGTTTGCTGCACAGTCATTTTCCAAAAAAAGACAAAGGAAGAAAGGAAAATTAGAAGTCCATTAATTTCTCACGAATTTACTTAACTTATACTTTTACATTTCATAGTTTTAAATAAAATTAAGATTAATAGCTTTCAGTTTTAATAGCATTTGTGGACTTTGTATAATTATTTGTTTGCAAGCTGTATTTTGAATATTTATAGGAAAATTTCAGGAAAATGTATTTGCTTTCTATTTTTATTCTAAAATGGCTATCAGATGTCATTAAGTAGGTATTTCTGGGATGTATTCGTTGATTTGGTGCTAGTGTAGTGTTGCGATGTTCTATTATGTAAAGTGTGATTGGATAGTCAGATTGTCATAACCATTTAAACCCCCCCAGCTGCTGTGTAATTGAGCAGGTTGGAACCCTGTGGCGTGTTTCTTGTTTCGTGTTTCTTTCGTGTGTGTGTGTATGTATGTATGTATGTATGTATGTATGTATGTGTGTGAATGATCCCAGAATTAAGAATAAGTTGTGAAGGCTTTGTTTTACCCCACTGGGTTAACCACAGATCAAAGGATGCCGTGCAGTAGTTTAGGTCAAACATTTTTCTTGTGTGTATTTCAGTACATAAAACAACAGTAATAAAATAGACCTCACTTTTTTCTATTTATTTATTTTTTAAATCTTTGCCATTTGTTGTTTCTTCAGAAAGTAATGGCATTGCTGAGGTTTACTTTTAGGCAAGTGAAAACTTGTCACATTTAACTTAAAATGAATTAAATGTGGAAAAAGGGGTATTGCCTTATTTTTGTCACAGCTCTAGAATACATTATTGTTTTAGGCTATATAGCAGAGGTTGCCAAACTTTGAATGAACTGAAGAAAGAATAATAAACAAAGGTGATAAGAGAATAAAACAAAATAAATAGAAGTTTATTATTTTTGTTCTCTGTATTTGTTCGTGTTTATATTAACCGAGTTAAAGCCGGATCTGTGGTTGAAAGTCAGTTTGATCATTTTGAATTAAGTGCTTGTTCGTTTCGTGGAGACAATTTCACTGAGTAACCCTCCATGTGTAAAACAAAAGTGTGAGGCTTTCAGCCAGAATGAGGGAGAGAGTTTGCGTTCGCTGAAAACAATGGTAAACGTGTGTCTTATCTGCAACAAATTGCTTACACAGTAGACGAGCAACCGCAAACGTCTATGAAATGAATCACAACCCATTTTCATCTGAATATCTTCCTGGATCGAACTTGAGGAGAAACAAAGTAGCCTCTTTAAAAGCACGAGTCAGCAGATGCACCTTTCTGCGTTCAGTAAAGAAGCTGATGTAACTACAAGTGAGTTTTGTTATGGCATGGAATGTAGCCTGTGCCAAAAGTCATTATTCAGATTAGTGAATCTTTTTTTTTTTTTTTTTATACAATTGGAGTGGGCGCTAGACTAGATCATGCATGTTTAAATGTTGTATTGTAGGTCTGAAGTTCATATTATATTTGTGTCTTGTGTCTTGTCATGAGCAGGTACTGAACTCCTTTCAAAATACACTTCATGTGTCTTTCAAAAAAGCTCAATTATTTAATAAACATGGAGCAGTCATATTTAAGGGAAGAGCTTATGGTGGTTTTTGGTGAAATAAGAGCAGATGTATTTTGCTTTAAATAAATTATATTCGGTTATTATAGTATGAAATACATACAGAAATAGTCAACGCCAGTCTCGGGAAGAAGAGGCTGTCCCAATTTAATGAGGCATTTCAGACGACCTTAATCACACTTCTATTTGTAATTTACATCAAGAGTATTTTTTACTTTTTTTAAAATTTTTTAAATGAGTCCCTGTTTATTTGTAAATTAAATTAAATGGGGGGGGTGAGGAAATCGCATGTTATCACAAGGCGAGACTTTCTTTCCACAGCAGCCTGAGAGAGACTCCCTCCAGCTCATTCAAGAGTTTAACGTGATTTACGCAAGTCACAGCACTATCACGTACTCGCTGCACTGTGCTACGCAAATCTGTCTTGCTCTAAAAAGCGATCTTCATTCATCATTTGAAAATACTGTGGCCCAAATAAACGAAGTGACGTCCCAGTTAGACGACATAAATAGCATTAGCAAGAACCGTCTCCCAGAGTCATGTCCCATTTTTAAGTAGAAATTCCGATTCAGTATCCCGATTATGCGGGCACCAACTGTAATAGAATAACACCAGTGTTAAATTTAAAGTGTAATGCACTGTAGATCTGTTACAGTCCAATAAAATAAAAATAAATAAAAATACACAAGCTGTGTAAGGCTGTCCAATGTTCTATCCCGTTTATTTTGCTGCAATCAAGGAATAACTGCTGCACAGATTAGGTGCAAGATTTCATTTTAATTGCTGCTCTTAGTCATATGAAAATCTTGGTAGGCAGGGTCAGGATATTTGACCACCCCTGCTGTATAGCTAGATACCTATTTTGAACATAAAGGGCTGTGTTTTAGTGGAAACTACTGTAGGGCTGAGCTGTGCATGAATCGTGCTGGCATCCAGTAAAGTTTTGTATTGACTGCAAGATAATGCTTCTGACAATTGCGCATGGTTTCGCTCCATCCTCCTTTACTGATTTGATCAATTTTATTCTCTTAGTTGTATCCTGTGCTCAGTTTTGGTTGAACTCTTTTAAAGTTTCCTCGTTCATGGAATTATTGAATTGGTTACAACCTCTTTTTAATTAGTTAAAGCTAATTAAATGATTCTTGGTTTGGATTACCATTATCTAGGTCACTGAGGTCTTTCTCCATTGCGAGTAAGCTGTCTGTTGACAGGTTTTTACTGTAGCAGGAATTTCATGTTTGAGTTGTGTGTTTCTTTCAAACCCCAGATTGTGAGACCATCACAGTAAATTATAGAAGTGTTGTTTTCTGTTTGAATTATCTACGTGTTTACACTTTAACATATTGGGAATGTTTATAACCAATCAGAAAAGCCACCGTAAGATGCTGTCATCGTTATTTTATAAATTACTGCATCATGTATTTATGTTAGACTGTTTGTGTACAGTATATTGTGTATGTATAAGACATTAAAGAAATATTGAATGTGAAACAAGTTGGTTTACACTATACATTTAAATGTTTACAGTCTAGACTAATAACACACCTGGTAAATATCATTGTAACACTGATGGAATTATTTCTTTAGCTATTCAACTTTTAACATGACAACATGCCTCAATGTTCAAATCTACAGTACAAATTCCAATACACAATGATTCATTATAGTGTATCTAGACAGATGTGTTTCAATGAATATTGGAGTCTTTCCATGACACTGTCAATTTCTGTCAGAGCTACAGTAATCAAGCTTGAGTAATGAAAACCTGTTAACATTTTCAGTTGGGCAGTGAAACCAGTTGTATTAAAGGTTACTGCAATGTTTTCCACTGTTGGAGGAGAAAGGGGGGGAAAAAACCTCCCTTTTATTAGTAGCATTTGTGTATAGTGGCAATTGCTTAGCAACTGCCTGAAACTCTGTTATTGTAAACCCATCAGATTGTCTTTATATGTAGGGATTAAGGCACCTGACGTCAACATTATTTTCCTTCATTCTGCTGCTAACAGTAAGAATTGTCAATGCCAAAATGATTCCACTTTTTCCTTGCATAGAAGTACCTAATCTGTCTTATGTAGTTTGTATTGTTTTGTAGATTCATGCTCTCTTTATAGAGAAATAAGATGTCCCTTTGTGTGTGATGCTAAGCAGTGCTTCTTCTCTGTTGCTTGGCTGTTTCTACCAATAACCTCTTTCATACTGCATGTTGTGGGACAGTTTTTTATACTCTTTGTAAACATATATAAACAATTTCCTCTTACTTTGTGTAGTTTTGAAACACTACCTTATTGTGTGTGCCCGTATGTTTGACAAAAGGAAAAAAAAACTATATCTAGACAATTTTCCCAAGTGGAATTTTAACTTGGTCTAAATTATATTACAGATTTGAATCTACCCCACAGGAAGTGAGCTGTTTTTAGATTCACAATTTTAGTGAAAAAAAAAAGCTATTTTATAAACTTTTTCAACATATTAACATGTTAGACTAGGTAACTTTTTAGTGTCATAATTGCTATAAACCTTAACTCATTTGAGTACTGTATTTGTTTTTCAGGTGGATTGTAGATATGGAAGGAGCCCCCGGTACACTGTATGAAGGAGAAAAGTTTCAACTTCTATTCAAGTTCAGTAGTCGATATCCCTTTGATTCACCTCAGGTACTTCCATTCTTAACATATTTTCATTTGTTTATTTTTATCGGCTCTGCAGATCCATAATCAAACCAAAAACAGCCTTCAGAGATGATCACTTGCTGTTTATTGTAGAGCTGTTTTACCCTTTTAAGTTCTAGCCTTTTTAAAGACCAAGTTATCATATTTGTAACTCTAAATGTTACAGCTGCATAACTGAATATAACCAGCTAAGACCACTTCTCTGTGTGTACACTACAGCAGCTAAAAATGTTTGCAAATTGTCAAGAGTTTGTAATTATGGGTTGCTACCTGGAAGTGCCAGACCCCAACTATGTAAATATCAGAGCCTGAAATAAACCATTCAGTACACCGTACTTCTTTGTACAATGTAGAAGTGTAATTCTGGGCTATTGGGATGTTTGCCTGCTCCTCGGAGTTCAAGTGTCTATTACTCTTTCCGTACCTGCATGAACTGCACTGTCAGGCGTTTCACCCCTGGGCCAGCAAACAGTTCAGATTAAGAGCATGAATCAAAAAATGGAATCGGTTTCATGTAAAAAAAATATTTCCGCTAAAGTTATGTTCCTCCTTGAATATCAGTTAATTTACTTTGTATAATTAAAATCAAAGATAGTTTGAAATGTGTGCTTGTTTCTTACATAGTTTTATTTTCCTGGCCACATAAACAATGAGGACTTCTCTTTTATTTATTTTTTATTTTTTTTAAACAAGCCTTCAGATGGTAATTTCTTTAATATTGTGTTGCTTACAGGGATCCTTGTGAAATGAAAATGTGTGTGATTTTATAAATATTTGTTCCACATCTCTTCCTTTTTGTTTTGCCCTCTAACAACATAATAGTTCATAATGAAGTTTTAACATCACTGTACAAGGCAGTCATGATGAATAAGATATATTGTGTGGTATCGTGACTTTAGTGTACTCTTATATCACTACTGCTTTTATTAGATACATCAGTTTATATATCTTTTGCTGGCACACACCTATGACAGTTGTATTTGGGTCAGAAGTTCTTCAATTCCCTACTATCGACTGACACTCCTCACTGTATTATAGGGCTGTGTGAGATACAGTCTCAAATTCCTGTCGTCTTTATGGATAATTAAAACTAGTCGTGTTAAAGCTGCAATTTTGACCATGGCATTTCATCAATCCAGCTTTAGAACAGCACTCCATGGTTAACTTGTCTGGATTCCATTTTTAGTTAATGTAACGTACAGAATACGGTCCGTATGTCCCACTGCTTTTAAGCATGGCCCTGAGGTGAGCGTACATGTACTTGTTAATCCACCAGCACATCTACATCTGCTGTCTTAACTCTCTTTGACCGGTGACCTACAATAATTGTGGTCATGTACCTTTTTGGTTTCTGGATGAAGACATAACTCTAAGATAATGACTGCTGGTACCAAGCTGTTCTGTTGCAGTCAATATCGATAACACTGTGTAACACAGTTTTTGTTCCTGGGTAGAAAGTGTTATTTCCTAATTGCTTATGCCTCAAAAGTATAGAAAATGGCTATTATTCCCCACAAACTTTGCTTGTGTGACCAGAACAGTGATATTTCAACATATCACTATTTCCAATGGGAAAATGGGCAAATATGTGAACGAAAAGACACAAAAAGTCAGGAAAAAACAACATATGAATCCAAATTAACATGTATTTATACTAACGTAATACAAAGATGACTACAAAAGATTTAGAAGTGAGTAGTTTTTTGAGATTTACAATTACGCTGTATTTACAGTATAATTGTAAATCTCGAAAAACTACTCGCTTCTAAATCTTTTGTAGTCATCTTTGTATTACTTTAGTATAAATACATGTTAATTTGGATTCATATGTTTTTTCTGACTATGTGAATGAAAAGACACACATTAGCCATTTTCTATACTTTTGAGGCATCTATACTTTTTGAAGCAATTAGGAAATAACACTTACTACCCAGGAACAAAAAAAAAAAAAAAAAATGTTACACAGTGTAACCAGTGCTGTCCAGTAAAAATGAACTGTTATTTAAATACATTGTTTCAAAGTTGTTTTACTTCATGTTTACACACTGTTCTGTCAGTTATAATAATAAAATGGTTGGTGCAGCTAATCTAGTGTTGGTACTGCTCATGTGAGCCCTCTCGCCAAGCATGTATTCCATTCTCCACTCTTATTCTGTCACCTCATGTAACCGAGAGTATTAAGCTAAGACGTATAGCATTATGTGCTATTCTCTATGCTGGAAAGTGCAATCTATCAGAGAAGTTTACATTTCTGTTTAAACAGTGACCTTATATGAATGACGAAGTCATGCTTTTTTTCAGCTACAGCACCATGATTCCATACCTAAAGAAGGAAATGTTATTAATAAAGTCGGCGCTTTTTATTTATTTACTTTTGTTTTTTTAGGTTATGTTCACTGGTGACAATGTACCTGTCCATCCTCACATTTATAGCAATGGTCACATCTGCTTATCCATTTTAACGGAAGATTGGTCTCCAGCTCTGTCAGTGCAATCAGTCTGTCTTAGCATTATCAGCATGCTTTCCAGTTGCAAAGAAAAGGTAAGAAATATAGAAACATTCAAAATGCATCCGTAAATTGAGCGTATGTTTAAAGTTGTATATAAAAAATGTGGTTAGCATAGATATTTTAAGATGTTTTCACTGAATTTTGTCTGGTCAGTCTCAAGTTTTAGAAGTTCTCTGAAGCATCCAATAATTAGTTTGGTCCCCTAATGTTACGCAGCTCTTCGGTTGCGATGATAAGCATTTTATTGTCATCAGCGCTCCGGATAAGTTTTGGGGTCATTGAGTAATTTAATATAGTAATAAATAGGACTGTCAAGCAATTAAAATAAAAATAATAGTTAATCTCATGGATTTTTTTTTTTTTTTTTTTTTTTTTTTAATTTAATCTTGGTTTTAATCGCATTGGTAATTGATACAATTATTGCATCCATCTCATTCAAGTTTGTATTATTATTATTATTATTATTATTATTATTATTATTATTATTATTATTTTAAACTTATTATCTAGAAGGCCTTACATGGTCTTGGACCTTAAAGATCTGCTGAGCCCATATGTCCCTGGTCATTCCCTGAGATCTCCTGCCAGTCCCTAAAATTTGTTTGAATTCTGTCGCAGCCAGGGCAATTAGTTATAATGCCCACTGTCTTTGGAATGTGCTCCCGATTCATATCAGTAGTGCCATCACAATCCCTTCTTTGAAAACGAATTTGTGTGGGTCTGTTTTATTTGTTGCTTTTTTTCAGACTACTTTAAAGTGGTACAATATCTTTAAATTAAGCCTGAGGGTCTTTAGAGTTTACTTTTAAACTTCTTTTAATATCCATTTTATTTATTTATTATTGTAATTTATAAAACATTCATGGGGCTGCTGGAGACACCTAATGAATGTCATTATTTTTATAATCTTAGTACACCAAAGGAAAAGACAACGGCCGACTGCTCTATGTGTTTAATTTCTTCATTTCTGTTTTGATCCTATAGAGATGGCCACCAGATAATTCGTTTTATGTAAGAACATGTAACAAGAATCCAAAGAAAACAAAATGGTGGTATCATGGTGAGTTTAGGAAAAAAAGAAATAGTGCAGTTTAAGCATGATCTAATTCATGTAAATCCATCACAAATCAGTAGTAGGTTTTCTGGTGAATTTCTGATTGTGTGTTTAAATTGTGCTTTTTCAGTGACTTAATTATGAAACGTTTGGTCCAATGGGTGGACAAAAAAAAAGTTTTATGTTTAACCAGGACATTGAAGTGTAGATAAAGTCCAGATTATATCTGTATTGAACAGCGTTCATTCAGCACTATATGAATGAACAGGACTGACCCTAAATAGATGACTAACAATATTTTAGAACAATTATTTTGTAAATAAATGTGTTTTTTCAATTTTGATTTCTTGTGCCTTTTATAGATATATGCTATAATGTTAGATAATTATCTTTTTTTTTTCTTTCACAGATGACACATGTTAATGTTCAGTTTTCTAATAGTCCTAGAAGAAAGAAGTCCCACTGAGTACATAAGCACTTTGATCATACAGTCTTTGAACTTTAACATTTGACTGGAAAAAATTGACACATTGCGCTGAAGATTACTTCCTTTTACTGCATTTCTACCAGCATGCAGCTGGATGCATGTTGATAGCTGGTTTTAAACAAAGAAACAAAAAAAAAAAAAAAAAAAAAAAAAAAAAAACATAATTCACCCAACATGGTTTCGTTTGCCATGAGGTATTAATGCAGAAAGTAAGGAGATTTGTAGCGACATTATTCCTATTAAGTAATTTTTATGTTATGTCCCTTTTTTTTTTTAAACTTGTCAGGTCCTCGTGTATTGTGCAATAATCATGACTGATGCATGCTTGGGCCTACAAAGAAAGATTAAACCCTAATGAATTTGTCCAACTCAAAGGGATTTCAGCTTTTTAAACCCAAGGAAAACACTTTTGTACTTTCAATTATATGCACTGTGACAATAACTTTGTTAGTAAACAGCTAGTGTGTGAAATATTACCATCTCGTTCCACTGAAACTCCTTGCCACACTTTCTATTCAGGTAATTGGTTCTACTTTATTATAACGTTTTTGGAAAAAAAAAATTATAAACCGGTTTGACTGTTCATAATATATCAGTTATTGTGTGGGCTGCCATGGCTGTATAGACAATGTAGTTCATATTTTTATTGCACAAGATATCGATTTATTAAGCTCTAGGCATATAGGTTAAACATCTTCTAATACTGGTCACTTGCCTTCACTGTCAGCCCTGGTCCATGAGAAAAGAAAAACAGACAGTTTGGAAACCACCCATATAGTTTTGTGTTGCATTATTATTGTTACTACTACTTTTATTTGTTCGTTTTATTTTGTTGTAAGATTGTTATGCTTAAGTTGTCTAAAATATGTTTTTTGATTTGAAAAGCTAGTTGTCTTTTTTTGTAACTTATTTCTCTTTACTTGCAAACCTCATCCTGATGTATTTCTTAAACAAATACATTTTGAAGGGTGCTTAATGTTTTGAATGATTGTGGAAGTTATTTATTTATTTATTTTCTTCCAGTTTATTGGTAAACCATGCAAATAATTACTGCACCAACATCTTAAATTTCATGAAACAGAATGGAAAACAAGCATTCTTAAATTCAAATTTGATGTGACTTTTTTTCTCTATATTTAGTAATATACTTCAGGTTTTAATAATGTCAATTTACATACAGGTTACTTGGATGCATTACAGCACACAAAGTGCCTGCAAGCACTCTGTTGTGCGGTATTATTTATTTCAACTACACAAAGTCAATTCTT